>NC_060268.1:170597390-170880753 GCF_021613505.1 Equus quagga
CCCTGAGCTAACATCTGTGCTGATCTTCCTCCGTTTTGTATATGGGACACCACCACAGCATGGCCTGATGAGCAGTGTGCAGGTCCATGCCTGGCATCTGAACCTGTGAACCCCAAGGCTGCTGAAGCGGAGCACAGGAACTCAACCACTGTACCGCTGGGCTGGCCTCCCTTAATAATTTTTGATATTTAAATAATCAGGTGTACATTATGGAACATTTGTGTTAGGTATTTTCTATGTTTTACATCATTGAAATGGAGTTCCATTTCTTTTTTTTTTTTTACTACCTTTTTTTTTTTTGGCTGAGGAAGATTAGCCCTGAGCTAACATCTGTGCCAATCTTCCCCTATTTTGTATGGGGGTCACCGCCACAGCATGGCTGCTGGCGAGTGCTGTAGGTCTGTGCCTGGGAACTGAACCCCGGCTGCCGAAGCAGAGAACGCTGAACTTAACCACCAGGCTGTGGGGCTGGCCCCTGGAGTTCCATTTCTAACACACCAATCTATTACTCAACTTCCATGCATTTAATACTCATGTATATTTTCAGGAATGTAGTGGGGGACTGCCTGTACTATTTAACCTCTCTGTGCCTCAGTTTTCCCATCTCTAAAATGGGGCAGGTAATAGTGTCTTCATAGTAGGATTGGGGAGAGGATTAAAGGAATTAAAGCAGTTAGAATAATTATTGGAAGAGTGTTTGGCAAATGCTGAGTGTCCATAAATGTCAGCTCTGTTTTTTTTATTCTCTGCTGGACACTCATTTTATTCTGCTCTTCACCATCTTTCCTCATTTTCACACATGTCCATCAGTGAGCTCTTTCCAAGCGGAGGCCTCTTTTCCTTCCTCACTTTGCCCCTCCAAGTCTTGCTTGTACACAGTAGGTGGCTAAGACCTACTTATTGAATGAATGCAGAGTGTAAAATGCTTAGAAATCCCAGGAACTCACCTCTGTAGAGGAAAGCCATGAAACCCAAAGCATGAATGACGGGACATTTCACTGAGGCTCTGTGGAGGTTGCTGGAACAGCTCAGTTTGGCCACAACCCAGCTTCTAGCATCTCACGTCCAGCTGCATGGAATGTGTTATGGGCTCCACAGCGCTGTTCCAGACATGAGGCCTTAACAGGATTTCCAAAGTGAGTTCCACTGTGGGAAGGCCTGGAATCAATGGATCCAATGGGAAAACTGGAAACGAGTTGGGAGCGTTGCATTCAGCCCTGCCGGCTGCTGATGGATTTGCGAGGGATGAATGTTTGCCTGTGGACGCCTGGCTATGAAAGGAAAGCAAAGCAAAGCGAGAATCTCAGTGGATGTGGGAGGTTTTGTGGTTTGGTCCAAAATCAGAACCAAAAGTGGGAATGAATCTCGTGTCCAATGACCACAGAAGTAGACTTTTGAAAATAAAAATTCGCATTTGTCAGTTGCTTGGTGAGCAAAGAGGTTTCCTGGTGCTCAGGGACTGGTGACAGGAGGAGCCTTATGGAATCTTGCCAGGTTGATGAGTTTCTTGCATAGCCCTAAAGATAACCAGCCAATGAAAGAAGCAGAGGGTGCAACATGAGCATGCCTTAGATAATAAAAAATATCTGGCTTGGAAGCTGTCTTGTATTTAGTGCCCACTGCGAAACAAACCGCCCCCAGACAGAGTGGCTTAGCTGACCACCATCTCTTTATGACTCTGTGGGCAGGTGAGCTTGGCTGGGCTCATCTGGGCACTTCTTCTTTCCTGAGGGTGCTTCCTCATGCCTCTAGGGTCATCTGCAGGTCAGTGAGGCAGCTTTGCTTCCAGAGGTTGGCTGGCTCTTAGCTGGGAAGTGGGGACAATTGGCCATTTACCTTCGTCATCCAGCAGGCTGGCCTGGGCCCATTTGGGGGTGGTGGCAGGATTCTAAGAGAGAGAGAGAGCAAAAGGATGCATGCCTCTTGAGACACGCTCTCGGAATTGATATCTTGTTGTTTCTGCCACATTTTACCAGCTAAAGCAAGTCAGAAGGCCAACCTAGATTTAGAAATACACTCTGTTAAACACATCCCAGCTCTTGAGGGAGGGAGCTGCAAAACCCCACTGCAAAGGGGGCACGCACATGGGGTGGGAAATTGGGCCATTTTACAAACCACCGCGGACTGGGCGGGCTCACCAACCAACCGTTAGGGGAGGGAAGCAGATAAGGCAGTTGCATGCTGAGAATGAGCATGGCTGAGGATTTGGAAGGTAAGCACTCTACTTAGCTTCCTGGCTGCCTGTTGGGAGCAGAGACAGCTCATACGGGGCTGAAGACTAGGCCTGTGTGTGTGGAATGGCAAATGGGGTGAGGTTTGGATCCTGATCCACTGCTGACTAGCCATGTGGCTTTGGTGGGGGGAGGGGGGTCAGTGAGTCCATCTTAGCCTTAGTCTTACCATCTGTAAAATGGGATGACAGTTTCTACCTCCCAGGGTTGCTGTGAGGATAAAGAGGCATTTGGCCTGCCATATGGCAGGCCCTGGAAGAACAGCTGCAATAATGAGTAGTACATGCTATCAATCAAATGGCAAATATGTTGAAAGATAATGAATAATAATGAACAACCAGAATTTCTCCCTAGCAAATGACCCTGAAATTTCTTACCCTGGAAGGCAGAGTGGCGTCCCAGGTTTGTACTAGCAAAGGCTGGCGCCTCCATGATGCAAACACCATTTGGCCAGCAGAACTGACCGTTAGCCACTCAAGGCCTCCGTGACCTCAGATGCCTCCCAGGGCTCTGCAGGGGCTGGGGCTTTTTTTCCCCAACAGGAATCCCAGTGAGGGCACACTGAGCTCTGGGTAACACACTGAGCCCAGGGTCTGACCTTGGCCCTGCACAAAAGGCCAGGTGCAGCGAGGGGAGTGCTTACTGAGACAAGGCAGCGTCTTCATGAGTCCAGGAAAACCTCTCTGGTTTTATCTTTCGATCCCCTGGACCAATATGCCAGTGTCTCTGGGCAGGGAGACATCAGGACAGAGAGCAGACAATTATGTAGGGTTCCAGACCAACAGTCTTGAATACGTTCTATATCTGCACTGTCCAAAAGGGTGGCCACTAGCCATATATTGAGCACGTGAAATGTGGCTAGTGCAAACAAGAAACTGAATCTTTAAATTTAGTTGGTTGCATAGCCACTTGTGGCTAGTGGTTATCTTACTGGACAGTGCAGTTCTAGACGGGTGAGCCCCTGAAGAAAGAGGGCTTTGTGGATGCTAAGCCACACAGCCGTCAGGTCTGAGTGGGTTGGGGACATTGTCCCGGAGCCTTGTGGGAGCCAGGGGAGGGTCCGGGTGCGAGCCATGGGGCAGCGAGCCTTGGTAGAGCCTCCAGGGTTGTCCCTGGTTTCTTCCTATTTCTAACCAGGGCTGAGAAAAGAGGAAAGCCTGTGACTCTGCAGATGTCCAGAATCCAGGGTAGATTTGCCCTGTCCCCTTGCTCTGTTCTGAGTGGCCACTTGTAGCTCCCCCAAAGCCCACAGCTCTGTATGCTCCCTCCTCCTTTCTTGTCAAGTCAAGGGGAAGGAGAGGACCTGCCAAGGATGGAGAAGGGTCCTTTCTATTTGGATGGTTGCTTTTGAACAAATATGGCTTTTGAAAACATTAAACTAGTGCACACGTGTACACACACACACACACACACACACACAGTTTGTTTGTGATGGTGGTTACTTTTGGAGAGTTGGGACAAGATGCTCGGTTTGGAAAAACTGGAGAGTTTGCCTCTGCTTTAATTGGCTTCAAAAAGATGACAAACCAAATCCGCCTCAGGGTTTGCTCTTGAAACTCACATTGGAATTTATTTCAGGACCTTCCCCCAGCCTCAGCAGAGTGCTGCTTGTGGGTCTGCTGGCAGATTTCGCCTAGAGATTTTTTTCCCCAATTGCCTTTCAACTCGAGCAGCAATAAACAGCCCAAACCAATCACAGTCCTTGTAGGAAAGCTGGATGAGAAAGCCTCTCTCTGCCCACCTCACCCATCTCTCAATCCCCTGGTATTTCTTAAAGTTGGGACTTTATTGCAGGCTAACGTTCTAGTGTCCTTTAAAGGATAGACTCTGTGGATCCTTCGATTAACTGACTGCGGTGGAGACCAGCGGCTCCTGAACCGGCTTTTTGCACGTGGTGTGGGCGAGATTAGTTTCCTGCTATCGGCATAATTTACAAGGCTCACATACCCATGTAAGGACTTGGTGATTACATGGAAAATATCGTATAAATATATAGTAATTACAAGTTCATGCAGATTACTTGGTATATACATTTGAAGTTACCGAGTAGTTCAAAGATTAATTATCCTGTAACTGGCTGTATTTAAATCATTTTTTCTCATATACGAATACACTGAGGCGGACTTCAAGGCTAGCGAGGATGGGGATGAGATGAGTATGATCTGAAAAGAAAAAATGAAATTTGACAGGCATGGATTATTTAAGGCATGCATATGTGAGCGGAGCAGCCACTGCACTTTGATGCAAATCGTAGGGGAAAGAGCAGGGAGATGGTGTGTAGAGAAAGGTGCTGAGGAGAGTAAGGATTTCCTGCGGGCGACTTGAAATTTAAACAAATAATCATTTAAATGGCGGCCCGGCATTACGTTCCGAGTTGTGTGCATTAATGTCAACATCTGGTACCAAGATTTTGACAATTCTATTAAAATGCCCCAGCACTCCCTATCTAACACCTGTTAGCTCTAATTTTCTTTCCTGAGAAGCACACCAGTAGACAGGGTAGATTCCAAATCATTTATCACTTTTAAAGTGCTTCCATATGCGTGTTGGACCCAGCCTGGCCCTAGGCAAAAGTTTTCTGAATGCATTAAAATTCAGGACTATGTTTTTTTTTAAGTGTAGACACCAATGTTTCATTGAATTCATGTCTGGTAATTATTAGCTTAAATTATGGCTCACACATGACTTGACAAAGTGGACCATGAATTAAAACACACACACACATACACACACACCCCCCCCAGAACTCTTCAATAGATGCACCCAACTCCTACTGCTCGTTATTGAGATGTCAGTCAGTAATCATTAGGCAAACACTCTTCATAGAGGGAACTGCTAAGAGGCCCAGGAGTCCCAAGAGACAATCTAAAAATGTCAAAAATGTTACAGTATAAATGAATGACACCAACAAGAGAACATGTGTTAGTGATGCAAGCAATTAGTTAATATACTACAAGTTTCAACCTCTGAGCAAAACAGGCAACAAAAATTTCCTCTTGACAAAAGGCTACAGATAAGATCAGGTTGATTTCCAGACAATGCAATCCTCCTAAATTGGAGCGGCCCACTAGGAGGCTGGGAGGAGGGATGATGGAGGATTCAGGGATTTGTAGGGTGTGAGCCCCCAGGGTAGGTCCTGCTTCGCCTGGAAATGACTGGCTTGACTGCTGGGCTCTGGCCGCGGGGAAGCCGAGTCTGAAACGAAGGAAGACGTCCTGTGTCCCATGGATCCGCTCACGAAGCTACCTGCCCGCTCCTTGCTGGGGCTTGAGAATGAAATTTAGAAGGTCGAATGAAATTTTATTGCTGTTTTCAGAGGAAAGAAGGTGCCTACAAAAGGTGACAGGGGTGAGGATGTTATATGGACAAATGCTTGTTCATTGCTTTTCAGAGATTTTAAAAACTATTGTATATTGTATAGTTTCTCTTTCTCTCAATATATATATACACATGCACAAACATAGACATAATATACACACAGAAAAGATGTTTTAAGAAAAAATCCTGCTACATTTATACACATACAGAAAATATGTTTTAAGCAGAAATACACATGATGTGCACTTGGGCTGAGGATTTGAATACGTCCTCTAGAAATACCAGGCAAACACTGAGAATACAAGAAAGCAGGGATGAAAACCTGAGTTCACCAACTTAAATATAAAAAAATTTGTAGACAGTTAAAAATGTCTGCCCCTGTACACACGCACGCCTACACTTTCACACTTCCTCTGTTTACTAAATAACATTTCAGCACAGTTTTCATCTTATAAGGAAAGTGTTTGAAACTTGGAATAAGTGCACTTAATTAGAGGAAGGCTGTGAAAATGTGCACTAATCTGATATGACTAATAGCAAAGTGCATGAAATTGCTAATTAGAATTTCATTAAAGGTACTGCTTTATCAGACTGTGAATATCACAACCTTTAAAATTCTTTCAGGAGGGCTTAATTCCTTTTCAAACAGAAATATTCTTTAAAGACATTTGATTTGTTCTGAAGGAATTCATGGCTTAGGCTGGAACTTAAAGTGTTGCCGATATTCCAGGAGGTGCTATCAGAATAGAAATAGACATCAGGGACTTTGTTTCATTTGCTGCATGAATCCCTTCCTCTCCCGCCTCTATGGATTATTGTTCAAAAAACCAGTCATGAAAACAGAGTTGAGTCCTTGGTTTACTCCACGTGTAATTTGTCTTGTGCCGAAGCAAAACGTTTATTCTCTCCTAAAAGAATACAGGGAAAATTACTTAAAAAAATTTAAAGTCACCAAAAATAAAATTAAACATCTTAATTTTCACACTCATTCCAAAAAATAAAAGGGAGCAGACAATAAAATATTTTTTTCTTTAAAGGAAAAGGCTATTCATTAAAAAAAAATTAGCTGACAGCCTTCACTCTTTCTTAAAAAAGAAACTTCTTAAAATATGAATAACATTTCAATCATTAAATGGCACTTTTTAAAATTAGCAATGTCCACTGTTAAAAATAGCAAATTCATGTTTACTTCTCTCATTTGCTTTCCTAGGTTATTGGGTTTTCTTTATTTCATGTTTTAATTATTTGCTGCACTCAATCTGCATTTCAGCTTGCTTTTTACCACTCGGATTTTTAAAATTCTACCTCCATTCCTTCATCTTTTATATTTTCAGCCTTCCTTTCTGTCACTTCTTTTATTTTCATATGCATCATGTTGCTATGACACATTACTTCACTGCGCACAACTCCCAGTGTTACCAACTATATTTTTTTATTTGGTGTTTTTCCTGGTCCTTCAAGGGTATTTACCATTAGTAACTGGGTTCTTTCTAATACTCAAGCTTGATTGCACAGTTACATTTTGTTACTGAAAAACCATTAACGTGAGTGGAAACTACGGCTCACTCAAAGCAGCAGTTTACTTTTACAGAAGTTGTTAAAAAACCAGCCTGGTTTCAAATTTGCTGAACACACCGGTTCACAGTGATGTAATTTTGCAGAACTGAATATTTTAAATACACTTTTAAAAGCTTGGTGTAAAAGCTAATCAGTTCTATTTGCCTGACGGACCACATCTGAAAGGCGAGAAAATGAGAACAGAAGTAACTTTATTTGAGAAGCCGTGTGATTTCTTTGGACGTTTAAACAAATCTCAAGTGAGTTAATTACAGTTTGCTCTGATTTTAGGAGGAATTTTCATGGCATTTAGATAATTTATCGACCTGGCTAGGTAACAGATAAAAGATTATGTTGTCCTTTCCAACATTTGAGAGGTACACTTGTACAAGAAATGCAACGATTTTAAAAGATCGGTCTAGACTTGAATGAAAATTGCGCTGGTTAACTGTAATGTCTGCAGTCCGGGATGGGTGTCAGTCTTGCCTATCTGTGGGCCACCGTAGTCAAACAAAGCTGCTAATTCGAATGTTTTAAGTTTCAAATGGAGAAATATTGTTCTAATGTGGCAACAATGGGGCTGTTGTCCTTTCAAGCACTCCGAGATTGCAGGCTCCTCACGGGTCGTTTTATGCAAAACGAATGGCAGGTAATTGTGATTTAATTCTTTTCAAGTAAATTACAGTGAGTGCGTGACACAAAGCCGCGCGGCAGACCCTCCTTTCTCTGTCAATAGTTGAATTAATGATGGCAGGAGTAAAAACAGCAATTGTGCACAAGAGCCCTCCCCCGGCCCCCCACCCCTGCCAAGGGGAGATCTGCCAATCAGGCCGCGCCACCAAGAGACTGGGAATCCTTGGGTCGCCGAGGTTCGGGGGACGGAACGTTCGGGTGTCTCGGCGCGGGGGTCGCGGAGCCCGGGCTCGCCCAGAGCCGAGGTGCCCGCAGGGGTCAGCGTCTGCGCGCTACCGGCCGGGCGCCCACCGCGTGGTCTCCGGGGACACCGGGGGCACCAGGGGCTTATGGCGCTGGACATGCGCGGCCGAGCTGACGACAGAAACGATTCCGCGGGCGGGCAGGTGGTCCTGGGCGCTTTGATAGTAGGTTAACCTGGCCACGCTCGCCTCCCTGAGAGACACCCCAGAAGGCTCCCGAAGGAGGGGTCTCCGGTGAGCGAAAGGCGCTCTGGAGGCGGGGCGGGTGACGGGTGGCCTCTCTGCGAGCCCCGTCTGAGCGCGCGCGTGGTGGCTGGGCTCCACGGGTCCCTTGGCGCGCCTGGGGTCCGAGGACCAGAGACCGGAGCCGCTTCTCACCCAGAGCGCCAGTGTCACTCCCAAACCAGTGAAGCCCGGGTCGGAAGGGAGTCACTGGGGGAGGCCAGAGAGGTGGACGGGGAAGGCAGGGGTCGCCTGAGAGGGCATGTCCCCACACCAGGCGCACTGCAGGCAGCCTGGCACGCAGGAAGGGGCTTGAGGATGGGGCTCGGCACCTGGCACACAGTAGGAGCTCGATAATCATTGAGCTGACCACTCGCATACTGTGTGACCAGATCCGAGGCTCACAGCAGCTGTGTCCTGGAGCTTTTGCCTGGAATCTGCTCCAGTGGGCTCTGGATTCAGAATTCCAGGGATGGAATCCTGCACGTCTTGTCCTCAGTGGGTAACTTTGGGCAGGTTACTTAACCTCTCTGGCCTCAGTTTCCACAACTCAAATGGAGTTAAGAATGGTACCCTACCTTCGAGGGTCCTTCTGGGTATTTAATGAGCAACCAGTACAGTGCTTAGAACAGTGCCTGGCATGCAGTAAAGTGCCCTCAAATGACAGCAGGCTCACTCTGCCTCAGCCCCGTACATGTACACCTGTCCCTTTTCTGGAACCTCCTTAACTGAGTCCCTGCCTCAGGGCCTTTGCAGGCAGAGCTCTTCCGGTGCTCCTGTCCTAGCTTCTGCTTCAGGCCTCAGCTGTCACCCCTGAGATACATCTTCGTGACACCTGGCTCTTCCCCCCATGACTATCACAAAGCTCTTTGTTTTCTTCCTAATATTTAGCCTGATCTGAATGCTTTTCTTTATTCCCTTAGTGTTTATTCTCTGTCTCCTCCCCAAAAATGTAAGTTCCATGAGAATGAGGACCTCGGTCATCTTGTTCTCTGCGGGTCCCAGCACCTTGATCAGCGCTGTAGCAGGTGCTCAGTAAATACCGTGGGAGGGATGAACGGAGTCACATCCTCTGACCTGTACATCAAAGTGGTTGAACCACATCATTTCTAAGTGCCTAGGCCTGTCGTTCAAGAAGTGAAATCGTCAGCATGGAAATTATATTTTCAAAATTTAAAAAACCAATTATTTTCTAAAGAGATCTAGGTTCTCAAGAAGGGTGCCAGACAACTGGAGACTTGTCTCAATGCCACCATCTTTCTGCCCTGACCAGTTTTGACCATGAGGCTGGAGCCAGTCTCTCAGAGCTCTCCCCATGGCTCCCTGATCCTGGGAGGTGATAGAGGGGACTTCTGGATTTCCTCCCTACTCTTGATTTCTTTCCTAGTTGAGGGTGGTGGTGGCTCCAGGCCAGTCTGGGTCCCGGAACCCTGTAGATTTCCACCCCACAGCACAGTAATGCCCACCTTCATTCTACCTGCCCTTCCATGTCCCTCTCGCCCACCCCCTCCCCCTGTTCTCCAGTGACATCATACGGCACTGGCCTTTTGTCCTCAACCTCCCTTGCCAGAGCTTTTCTATTCCTTTGATTGCCCCTCTTTGGCATTAATCACAGATTCACACCTGCTTTTCCTCCTCCCCAGAGCCAGCTGCTTTAGACTGGCTCCGCTGGGCTTGCCAGACCATCTGAAGGAGCCAGCAAGGCCAGGCGAGAGAGGCTGGGTGGGGCTGTCTCAGCAGCTCAGCTCATGGTGGAGAGATGAGTCAACTGGCTAGGGTCACTGTGTCTCCGTGCCGGGGCCAGAGCCAGGGACAGAGTATTTCTGGAAGACCTGGCTCCCCATCTCACACTATTTACTCAGTGAGGTCATTATAAACAGTGAGTATCTCGGATACATGACATCCTCGGTGGCCAACTCCTGTCCCAGGGTCCTATCTTTGGGAGAAAATTTGAAGAAGACCTCTGGCCATCCAGAGAACGTGAAATATAAATAGCTCATTCACGGATCCACAACCAGTTGCTTAGCACCACTGGATGGGGCACAGCGATGGGTGCTGGGGCCGTAGATACAATAATAGCTCACACTGGTTTAGCACTTCCCATGTGCCAGGAGCTGTTCTACGTGCTTCATGTGGGTTACATCACTTAATGAAGCACTCACATCTCTATGAAATAGCTTCTATTATTATCCCCTTTTGTGCAGGAGGAAACAGGCTCAGAGCAGACACAGAGCTTGACGAGGTTACATAGCCACGAAGTGACAGGGTCTGACCATCAAACCAGAGCCTGCAGTCCTAACCACCACACTGCACTCTCCCTCTGTCTTAGTTTCCAAGATGGACAAGATACAGCCTTGGCGGTCCAAGGGCACAGAGCATCAGAAGGACACAGAGGTAGGTGGGTGGGGGTGGTTGCCTGCCCAGGGTATCAGTACTAACACGTGATGGTTCTTGCTATACACCTGCCTTGTTCTAATTGCTTTACACCTGTTATTACTCTTTAAAGCCTCACAGCACCCTAGGGGGTAGAAAGTAACATCACCCCCGTTTTATAGATGAGATGGCGAAAGGTACGGCAGCTTGCCCAAGGTCTCAGGGCTAGTAAGTGACAGAGCTGGGAATGGGACCCACAGAGCCCAGCAGTCACAATGGATGCTGGCAAGAGGATTTCTGAGAGCAATTTCCTGGCTTTGGAGCCTCTCTGCAACAGAGGGGTTCTGAAGACAATTCCTTACCTGAGGGATTTTAGTGACAGCCTTGCCTCTGGGGGCCAAGTTCTCCTAGGAAGGCATCACAATCACACAGACACTCTCTGCCACACCGCGTGCAGCTGCCAAGCGCTTGCTGGCATCCCCATGGCACGACCAACGGGTCTGACGGATCACAGGTCACAGGATGGGGCAGAGGATGGGGCAGCAGCTCCTCCCTGCTGAGCTCCGAGTACAGACTTTGCTCATTGCCACCCCTGCCCCTGCCCTCATGCAGCCCTCTCCCACTTCTGCCTTGGGGGAAATCGGCTCTTTCGGCGCTGCCTCCCCCATGAAATCGAGCGCCCCCTGGAGGCCGGGGCTGTGTGGCATCCATCCACTTTCCCCTCAGAGCCCACCATGGGGTTGTGGGGGGGTGGAAGATATCACTTGTTTTGCACAAGTTTGTTGATTTCAGGCGTCAGGGACAATTTTTATGGTGTTCTGGAAAAGATAAAAATCCTCAGCTTGGGTGAAGTTTATATTAATTTGAAAAATTGTGTATTATTATTAATATATTGGATGCCTGTGCTGCTCCAGGCCCTTCTGCTATTTCATGAAATCCTTTCCCATAATCCTAGGAGGTGAGTTTTAAGTAACCCATGTCCCAGGTGAGGAAGTGGGGTGTAGAGATGCTAGGCCCAGAGGCCCAGAGTTGCAGGAGGTGAGTTGGAGACTCCCATGGGGGTGAGTCCGGTGGTAACAACAGCTGACTTTTCCTAAGCCCTTAGGTGTGCTAGGGGCCATGTACCCTAAGTGCTTTTGATGAATTAATGCATTTAATTTAGATAGTTTTCCTTATGGAGTGGGGAGCGCTATTCCATTTCACAGGTGAGAAAACCAAGGCTCAGGGAGGTTAATTAACTCGATTCCCCAAGGTTTCATGGTTAAAAGAAGTGGTGCCCGAGTTCAGATTCGAGTCGCTCTTCCTTGAGAGCTTGCCCTTCGCTTACTCGGCATGTGCAGTGCCTCCTTCTGCCGCTGGGAAAGTGCCGTAGGCACCCGGTGAATGCTCTTTTGGGGGCAGTGACTTTTGGGTGGGGAGCCATCCTGAGGTCAAGTTGACAGCCTGCTCCGGACAACCCCTGCTATGTGCAAACTCTGGTCCTGAGCCCTGGGACGAGACAAGGGAGGCCCAGACTGTCCCAGGGCACTGGCATCCTGGGAGAGAAGAGAGCCATGTCCCTCCGCCTGCAGGCTGCACCAGTCAGGGCCAGGGAAAGGTGGATGCCGCGAACCTCTGAGGGGAAAGAGGGCGCCCCAGCAGAGGCAGGGGACCTTTGCCAAAGAAGTGGACTTGAGATGACTTGAGTGGACTTGCTACCTGGGTTTGAATCCCAGCTAGCTGAGTGACCGTGGGGTTGTTAATAACTTCTCTGAACCTCAGTTTTACCAGGTATAAAATGGAGACGATAAAAGTACCTACCTTACAGGATTATTATGAGCACTATATGATAACATTTAAAGTGCTTGGAACGCAGGAAGCTCTATATTCTGTACTTCTTTACTCTGTTCCTTATCAAGGGTGGTTGAGTTTCAGTAGCTGAAGGGGGGGAACGATGCACCAAGTGAACACCTTGAGCGAAGCTTGTGAGTTGAGACAACAGAGGGTGTTTTTAAAGAATAATAAGTAGCTCCGTCTGGCTGGTTCCTATGGGAGCAATAGAAGACGAGGCTAGAAAGAGAGGCAGGGGCCAGGTTGATGAGTATATACTTAACAGGCAATGGGGAGCCATTGAAGGTTTTTGAGGAGGGGCATGTCATAGCCAGAGCTGGGTTTTAGAAAGATCCTTTTGGCTGCACAGTTTAGAGGGGGTTGGAACAGAAGTGATGGGAGAAGCTAGGCTATTGTCATAGGCCGGGGGAGAGGGTGGTGGCAGCCGGCAGGGCAAGAAAGCATGAACTGGCACTCACGGCAGAGGGAGGCCCCTGGAGCTTGGCGGTCTGTAAGGTTCCTGCTGTGTGGGGCGTGTGCTATACGCACCCTTGGCCACGGGCGGGCACGGCACAGGGCCCCATCTAGGTCCAAATGAGTGGCTGGGAGTCTGCATCAGGGTTTTCCCTGTGCAGGCCCAGGCTTGGAATGCGGTCCCTCTGGGCACCACATCATCAGTGGCATCTTTGTGCCAAAAAAAAGACAAAAGAAAGGTAGACAAATGGGGGTGCAGCCTCCTTTGGGCCTGAGAACCCAGGTGCCTGGAATCCTCAGGGCGGGAAAGCTCTCTGATGGTCCGAAAACCGTTTCCCGAAGCTGCACTTGGAGGGGAAAAGGGAGGCAGGCTCCTTTTGGGTTTTCCTGTAGGTTTTTGAAAAGCAGAGCAGACTGGCGAAAGCTGCCTGTCTGAGGCGTGTTTTATCTTAACCTTTCCATGTAATCCTGAAAGCCCACCTAATCAATTGAAGATCATAAAATATTAGACTTAATGCTGCAAAGTGCTGCTTTTTAATTCACATAACAAGCTCCTAAATAATTCAAATAGCAAACAGACCCTGCAAGTCAATGGTGGGAGGCTGCCTGGATCAGCGGGAGAGTGTCAACACATGCCACATTTCCCGGATCGGCTCCATTTCAAGAACCCCATTAAGTTAATTGCTGGTTTCTGACAGCAGAGAGCATGCTGGGAACACAGCAAGCTTTATTAGCCTCCGTGGCATCTGGAGACATCAGCCATTTTGCCCCTACTTGCAGGCACTGGGAGCAGCACGGAAAGAAAGTAAATCAAATTATGAGACAATAAATGCTTTTGGCACCACGTGGGCATCCGATTCATGGGTGAATCCAAAAGCGTTCGAGTGTCAATTGTTGGCCTGTTAAATTTTTTACAGCAATGCTGTCTATATGTTGCAAAAGTCTCGTGGGATGCCACGGAGCAGTGACATCATTTGGCACCGCATGGCTGATCCAGGTGAACCTTGATGCAAGTGAGGGGCCCCTCCTCCTCATGGAACTAGCGGGTGGAGAAAGTCTCTGAGTGGAATGGGAGTTGAGGGGATCTTTAGAGGGGTCCCCAGTTACCCCAAATAGCTGATTTACGCATTCAGGTTTGTAAGCAGATCTGCCTGTGTTTGGAAACCCAGTAGAGGCCCCCATGGGGTTCTGGAGATGGCCAGGGCTGGGCAGGGAATGGAAGACGTGTGCAGTCAAGGTCCCCAGCCTTCTGCCCATGCAGAGGTTCCCAAGCAGGGCGTTGCTTCCGTGGCTATGTGCTCTCCCCTTGGAGGCCCTGGTGTATATTGAGTACGGAGTGGGGTGGGGGCTTCCTGGCAGCTTGAAGATCTACCAGCAAGGATCACTCTGCCAAAGCCCACCTTTGATACTGGAGGAAACACAGGCACAGAGAGATTCCATGTCTGCCCTGAGGTCACACAGCCACCCAGTGGCAGCTGGTTCCAGGATGAAATTCTCTCCTACTGCCTGGCATCGGCCCATCTTGTGCTGTTTCTCTTTCAGGCCTCAAGATTATGGTACAGTAATCCAGAATCTAGTAATCTAGGTTAGAATCCTGGCTCAACCATTCATTGTCTGTGTGACCTTAATTTAAGTAAAATATATATCATGACATGTTAAGTATGTGGTTAAGGCCTCGAGCTCAGGAGCCAGCAGTCAGCATGATTTCCATCTATGCAGAGGCTCTCACGAGCAAGACGCAGATGAGCAAGCTTATTTCTATTTCTAAGTGATTCTTTTACAAACCAACAATCTTCCAATTCATTGGGTTTGCACATCTGAGTTTTTATATCAGGTTTGCGTAAAGTGAGGTAAACCACTCTCTACAATCTCTCCGTGCCTGGTCCTCAGATCTAGGCTCAGTGTCTGCAGAAATGATGGTTCTTCCTGAATGGGGCCCGTGGTGTGATGGGAGTACAGTGGGAAGGAAGATTTGAGAATGATGGCAGGGGCGAGAAGCCGGCAGAGTCGACAGCAGGTACAAATAGAGCAGGTGGATGGATCGGTTCCATCCGGTTCTCCAGGCCCCCTGTGTTCGCGGGATCGCTGCTCTTTGATGCTGGAAGGGGTCTCAGAGGTGGAGTCTGGCATCCTCATTTCACAGATGGGGAAACTGAGGCTCAGACAGAGGTGGCGACTTGCCTGAGGTCACACCGCTGTGGTGAAGCCAGTGACAGGAGCCGGGTCCCCTCCCTCCCAGTCCTGTCATCTTACCCAGGTCTCAGACAGTTGGGAGTGACCTTGGTGGCACGGGAAGTGATTTACCTGGGAAGAACAGAGCAATGCTACCTCCTGCGTTTACGGAGAGAGGACGTGCCATTGCCCCAAGACCTCTCTCTGAAAACAGTAGTATCAGTTCATAAGTCATCTGTGATGAGAACAGCTGTCATTCCTGAGGGCTGAATTCCATGCACTTTATTTGCATTATCCATGTAGCCCTTTGAGGCAGGTGTTACTGTGATGCCTATTTTTCAGAGGAGGAAACCGAGACTCAAGGATTAAGTGTTTTGCCCAAGTCACACAGCTGGTAGGAGTCAGAGATAGGACTAGAACCAGGGTTCATTTTGACTTCTGCCCTTTTCCTGTTGCGGCGCGGGCCCCCCCCCACCCCAATTAGATTTTGGCTAAGGCTGGAGGTGTCTAGAAGGTGAAACAGGGAGAGACGGATCACTCATCTGGGGTCTAGCACTAGCGAAAATTGGTGGATTGGTGGGCACTAGTGGGAAGGTGGTGTGGACCCTCATCCTGCACCATGACATTATGCCCCCTTCCTCCCACCTCCCACCCGTGTCTCCTTCCAAGAATGGGTTGGTAGCCAGGCACCCAGAGCTCCTATTTCACACAATCACCAGCCTCCAGTAACAAAGGACAAATATTAGGATTAAGTCCCGCTGCACCTGACAGTAAACTCAAATAACAGTGGCCTAATTGCATACAGGTTTCCTCTCTGATGTACAAGAAGTCCTAGGTAGGCTGGTGTGGTAGCTTCACCATCATCTGGGGCCCAGGCCCATCTCTCCTCCTGCTCTGCCATTCCCAACATTTGGCTTCTGTCCTCAGTGTTTCAAGATGCCTGTTGCAGCTCCGGCCGTTGTGTCCACATTCCAGCCAGCAAGAAGGAGGAAGTTGGTAAAGCAAAAGGATTTTTCTTCAGTTGTCTTTTCTCCCTTTCCAAGAATCTTCCCAGAAGTCCTTCCCTGTAAGTTTCTCTAGTTTCAGTGGCCAGAACTTAGTCACATGGCCACACCTGTCTACAAGAGAGGCCGGGAACGAAAGTCTTTAACTGGGCACCTTGCTGTCTCAAGAATATAGAGGCTCATGAGCACGGGAGGATGAGAGAACAGTAGGCTGTCTCTGCCACAGCGTGGCCCTGTGGCACCTCTCCCACTTGCCAAAGTGCTGTTAGCTGAGAATGGTGGCATTTTGAATCGGGAAAACTCGGGTTAGCTTTGGTCAGAGTTTGGTGTCACCCTGTGAGATAATTGGCAACGCCCTGGGGTGCCACAGGGCGAGGGTTGGACCACTGAGCTTTCTGGTGCTGTGTGTTCTGGGGATGGCCACGGTGATGGAATCAGCGGCAATTGGCACTGTCAGTGGCTTTCATCCCACATTGTCCCCTTTCAAAATAGGGATAAGTTTTATTTCTCTGGATTTTTTCTGTTCATGACATGTTTATCCAGCGGGTCTTCTGAGGTCAATTGGAGGATGGGCTTCCTGTTCTGGAGGATTCTGATGGTTACCCCTGAGCCTGCTCTGCCTTGCACCAGGCACTGTGCATGTGGAAGGTCACGTCCTCCTCACAACATGCTTGCAGGCAGAGGGATTATGATCCCATTTTACAGATGAGAAGTGGAGGCCCAGAGAGGCTAAGCAGCTTGCCCATGATCACACAGCTGGTGCTATGGACTAAATGTTTGTGTCCCTCCCAAATTCGCATGTTGCAGTCCTAACCTGCAATGTGACGGTATTTGGAGGTGGCGCCTCTGGGAGGTCACTAGGTTTAGATGAGGTCATGAGGGCGGAGCCCCCATGATGGGACTGGTGCCTCGATAAGAGGACGAAGATTGCAGAGCTCTCTCGCTGCCATGTCAGGACACAGTGAGAAGCGGCCATCTGCGAGCCAGGAGGAGGGCTCTCATTGTGAGCCGATCACACCACAGCCTGATCTCAGCTTGCAGCCTCCAGAATGGCGAGAAATTCGCGTCTGCTGTTTGAGCGCCCCATCTCTGGTACTTTTGTTGCAGCACCCGAGCTGACTAAGAAGCTGGTAAGTGCAAGAGCCTGAGGCTGTTCTTTCCCCTACACCACAAGACCACTTCATGCGGTCCCTATCTCCACCCTCCCCATTGCAGACGTAGCTCCTGGGGACAACAGGGGTATCCTCAAGACCTCCCAACATCTGCTGTCTCCTAAACTCCTTTCTCATCTCTACCTCCTCCTCTTTCCTCTCCTCCACTCAAGACCCTCCTCCAGTCTTGGAAAGACCCCTGCAAAGTTGCCGCGGGAAGCTAGCCCGTCACCTGACCCCCGTCTGGGTTTGGGCCAGTCACGCCTCCTTTCTGGGCCCCAGGTGGCTCACACCTCGGTCCAGCCCCCTTTCCTGAATCTCAGGTCACACGCTGTATAGGAAGTCTCCGTGGAAATAGTGTTACTCCTCAAGTTGTGACCCACGTGGTCTGCGGGCTAGGACTGAGGCCGGTCGATAGGAACCAAACACAGGCTGTCTCCATGCCCTGTGCCCGTCTTCATCTCAGTGAAGGAAGCCACTGACTCTGAGGACAAAACCAGAAAGCCCTCGTTACGCGGCCCCAAGAGGTGGGAAGAGCTGTGTGTGCAGCTGAGGCCCCGCTGCCTCTCAGCATCCTCAGGTTTTCATATATATAATCTAAATATATACTTTGAAAATTGAAAAGCGCTCACATATAGAATGTGTCTGTGGGGAGGGAATGCTCTCTTTGAACATGTCTTTTTAAAGAGAAAATTTGCCAAGTGTTTTCCTGCCCTTAAGGAGACACTTGAACACGGCAGCAGATGTAAAATGGAAATTGAAGTGTCTCTCCCAGGCCACCGTACACGTATAAAACAGGCACAGTCTATTCTAAGCGCTCATTAATAGCTGGTCTCCGAGGGCCCTGGCAGCAGCCAGAGGGTTTTACTCATTAAAAAGATGGCGAGGTAGAGTTTGGAGCCTTCCCCGCTTGTCGCTGCATGATCCTGGTGTTCAGACGTCGCCAGCAGGCCCCAAATGAGCTCCCCTGGATAGCTGGCCTGGGTGAATCTTTTCTGAAGCATTGGAGAGCATCACCCGCTCATTGATGAGGGGAGAAGCCCTTGCTGTTTATCGAGTGGGCTCGTCTCTCCTCTGAGGCCAGCCCAGAACAGCGTTATCTCCAGACAGGTGTGGGGAGGGAAGAGCTGTCACTTGTCAGCTAAGAAAAGATCATCGGTGATTCTCAACATGGCATCGTGGTCCTCTGGGCAGCGCCGTAAATGACACGGTGCCACCAGGCTTGGGCCTTGTGCAGAGGCCTGGGGCCCTCAGAAAGGTCTGTAAGGGACCGGACCCTTGGAACTGAAGGTGCTGACTGACGGCCCCCTGGGTTTCGCATCTTAGCAGCGCCTGCTTGCAGGAGGGCCCCTGGCTTGTTTTAGGAACGAGCATCTCTGCCTCGTTTCTCACCCACACTGTCTGTCTGTTCTTTGTTTTTGTTCTTCCACTATCAGGATCAGTGTTTTGTCCTCTTCTGCCACTCTCTGTGAGGGGAGTGACATTGTCTTGTCCCCATAGGCACATTTGCGGGCACTCTACAGTTTCCCAGCCTTCCTGAAGGCTGCCTTTCTGCCCTAAACCCCCCGGGAGAGGTGGGAAGCTTACTGGCCTCTACGCCTCTGAGTCCTCCACGTCCGCCTTCTTTCCTCTTCTGGACTTTCACTGTTGGACCCTTGACTTCTGCTTCCCCTGCCCTTCTCCTGGCCGGCTCAGATGTCACCTCCTCTGAGAGGCCTTCCCTAATGTGTCCACTCCCCCACCCCCCACTGCTCCCTGTTGCATTAGCACGGTTTGGAATGACCTTGTACTTGGCAGCTCCCTCGCTTCTTGTGCTCTCCCCACGCTGCGCGCTTAGGTCCAGTCTTGTTCATCTGTTTCCACGGGGCTCAGCGTGCTGCCTGACCCCAAAAGGTACTTGATTTATTGAATGAGCCAAGAAGCAGAGAATGAATGAAGGGTTCTCTGATCCCAAAGCCTGGCGCTTAGTCCCTCCACTAAGAGCAGCCCTTTGGGACTTTTTTCATCTGTGACCCTTACTAGCTTCTGGGCCATAGCCCCCAGCTCTCATGGTGTCCGTGCAGACGTACTAGGGCCTGCCCCTTGTTGCACACTCAATCAAGGTCACCACAAGGGGACAGAGCCAGGATTAAGACAAGAAGAAGGTCATGACATTGCGTTCCTTCCTGTAGGGAATGTTTTCTTGTTTGTTTGTTATCAATACTGTGTTGAGAAATCAGTTTATCTATTCTTACCCCTCCTTTGCAGATAGAAAATGTATTATTTATGAATGCTAAGAATAAATTGGACTGTTTAAATGAAACTAAACTTCAAAACAATTAAACTCAATATTAATAAAACGAGTTCAGGGGTGAAGGGGGTGGGAGATAGGGAGAGCGTTCTGCAGCTTTTTTTGTGTGTATGCAAAGGGAGCTTAGCTCACCCCTGAAAGGACTTGAGTTGGCCTGTGGAGATGCATCCATTATAGCTTCAAAAATAGACAGGAAATCCAATGGAAAGGGCAATAAGGAGCCAAATCCTCTGGAGTGGAGACTTATGGCGCACCACGTCCACCGCGAGGCCTGGGGGGCTGAGGGCTGCGGATTTGGCTGTGAGTTTCCCAGAGGCAGGGCAGAGAAAGAGAGGCGGGGCTGAGGTCTGGAGGAGGTACGAGGCCTCGAGCTTTGCAGGGAAGAGTGTGGATACCCTGGAGTCTTTTTTAAAAAAGAATTTCAAATAACTTCTTAAAAGACCAAAAAATCATCACTCATGGTCTCAAGATGCCTATCACGCTGCTGGGCTGCCCCTGCCCAGTTACTTGGCAACGTGTGCTGTGGGCTCTGATGGCCGGGGTGCCACTGCTCAAATGCCCCCAGCCTCCAGCAGAAGACCCACCCTTACGGCACCCCCTCCTGGGAAGAGCGCAGGATTATGCCGCTGGGGGGGGAGGGGCCAACAGCAGGCTGTGATCAGGGTGGGCCCTGCAGCTGGGTGGGGTTGGAGGCTGCACACTGATTTCACAGGCATGGCAGAGTGGGGTTGGATGCTGTAGATGGCTGGTGGGGTGAAGGTCCAGCTGGGGCCCTACTGAGTCATGCTCAGATGTGACCAGGGTCTCTCCTGTGCATCAGGCACCCAGAAGTCTGACTGGGCCGCACAATCCTTGAAATCCCTAGACTGTCCTGAGAACAGGATCAGATTCGTCCTTCCCTGGTGGCACGGTGTGTTCATCTTTGTGTTGACAGCATCTGATATGACACTGTGCAAGAGTCCCTTGAATGAGGGAATGAATTAATGATTGAACAAGTGACTGCCATGACTCCCGTGCTCCAACTCCCCTCTTTCCTCAGCTGCTGTTCAGGGCCACTTCCTGCAGGAAGCCCTCCCTGAATTCTTCTGCCATCCCGTCTCAAGACTTGCAGTGCTGGGTATGCAACCAACGTGTAAACGCTTCCCTGGTGCCAAGAATTGGTAGGTCTTTCTCTGTTTTCCATTGTTCCTCTTTCTACCTGGACAACAAACTCATCTCTTCAACACACACTCATTCAGCTCTCACTGTATGCCTTACACTGTGCTAGACCGGAGGCCTTCAAGAGTAAACAGACAGACACGGAGGAGCTTATAGTCTAGTGCGGGGATCAGCAGTCTACTGCCCCTGGGCTGAATCCAGCCCTGCCTGTTTTTATAAATAAAACTTTATTGGTGCACATCCCCGCCCGGTTATTTGCATGTTGTCTATGGCTGCTTTCGAGCTATAGTGATAGAGTTGAGCTGTTGTGACAGAGACCATATGGCCTGCAAAGCCTAAAGTATTTGCTCTCTGACCCTTTCAGAAAAGTTTGCTGACCTCAGTCTAGTGGGGGAGACAATCTAGAAAAAGGTCATTACAGCAACGACCTGTGCCCTGAGGGACAAGAATGGGGTGATGTGACTGAGACTAGTCGGGGTGGGGGGATGTGTGTGTTACTGTAGACAAGTGACAGGGAAAAGGTGCTCTCATGGAAATATCTGTGAGCTGCGACATGAAGGATGAGAAGGCTGCTGCATAAAGAGCGGTCCTAGTGGAGAGTAGAGCACGTGCAAAGGCCCTTTGATGTGTTGGAGGAATGGAGAAAAGCTTGTGTGGCCGGGAATGCAGTGAACGAGGAGAGAGTAGGACCAGACCAGTGTTGGAGAGGTAGGCAGGGGCTAGATCCGTGGTTCCCAAGGCGGGCAATATTGTCCTCTAGAGTCCATTTGTGGTGATAGAAGGAATGCCATAAATTCAGGGAGCAGGCACCAAGGATGCAAGACTTCAAGAGATCATGGAACAGTGCCACACAACAATGGACTGTCCTGGGTCCTGCCTGACTTTGGGGTGTCCTGATGGGTACTCACGTAGGTGAAAAGCTGGTTTCTAATGATTGAGCCTGGACGTGGCTCTCTTATGCACATAAACAGAAGGAAGTTTCAGCATGGCGTCCACTATACATTGACTTGTGCAGGGATGGGACTAACGTACAAATTAAGGGGAGATTGCGCTGTGTTTTGTTTGGAACGTTACCAAGCAGCGTTCACCACGTTGGGAAAATCATGTCACCCATGGCAACCTCGCTCTCGGTATTTGAGTCTCCGAAACAACACGCCCATTGTCAGGCTGTGTTTGTGGCTGTGGCATTCACAACGACTTACACACAAACGCAGGTCCTTGTGTTCATTAGGGAAGTCATGTCAGAGAATCGACCTATTGAAATTCATCTTGTTTTGTTACAAACTGCTTCTCTTTTCCCCTCTCTATATTACAGTTGAGATGTTATGCTGATTAGAGCATCTTGTGTGTAGATAAACTATATGCCTCTAAACTTTGTTTCAGAATAGCCAAGGGCCACCACAAAATATTGTCTGGCAGGAGCACCAGGCTGGATCCTCATGTTTCGTGTGGATCTTGACCCGGTTTGGATTTTTTCTCTTTTCTTTTTCTTTTTCCCTTTGATCCTCCATCCCTCCCCGTCCAGCACAGGGCACCATGCTGGGTGCCCAGCAGGCACTCTGCAAATTAAAGTGCTGCCAGTCAGAACAGCCTCAGCCCAGGAGCTAAGCACGTCTGTACTCCTCCCTTGCAATGAGATCGCTGAGGCCGAGGGGGTTAAGTCGCTCACCTGGGCCAGGTAATATCTGCTGAGTGGTGTCTGATGAATGCGGGGTGTGTGTATGTTGGGTTAGGGTGCCTGGACCCTGATGCAGTCCTAGTTCTTGTGGCTTCCCTGTTTACTCATCTACCTACTAACCCTGGCCACCTGCCCAGGCCCCGCCCTGCTCACTCCTGTTACCCGGCCAATGCCACAGGCATCACCTTGTCCCAGGAGCCAGCCTCTCACCCTTTAGACCCCAGGCCAGGATCTAAGAATATCTCCAAGAGTATTCCCCAACACCTGCAACAGATGTGCCCGCAAATTACCTGGTCCCAGTGGTGGGGAGAAGGGGAGGAAAGGGCATCGTTTTTCTAAAAGGATTACACACTTAATTTGCGAAGTTACATCACACATTCATGCACAGGTCAACTTTCTGGGAGCTTATTTTAAAACTAGAGGCAGGTCAGGGATCCTGAGGGCGTCCTTCACGGAGAAGACGTCTGGGGAAGGGGGACCAGACGCGTCACTTGCTTTCACATGTGCAAGGTCAGATGGGGACAGGTGGATATTCACGGGGCCTCTTCTCTACATGTGCCAAGCGCCTCCAGCCGCCTTCCAAGACCAAGTGTGCACTAGCAGCATCCTTATCTCACATGTGTGGAAACCAAGGCCTAATGAGGTTGTGTGTCTTCCTACCCTCCGTGTGCCGTGTGACCTGGGCAGAGCCTGAACGGGAACCCAGTCTCCAGACTCCTAATGCCACGCTTTCCCACCATCTAGTGCAGTGGGAGATGTGAATGGGGCCGTGTATTGAGCACATTAATGTGTATAGAGAGTCGATGTGTGTACGTATTTAGTTATATACTTTTTATTATTAGATGGGTCTGGGTTCTTTATTTTATGAGTCACAGAAAAAGCTACGGAATCCATGTGAGCCTACAGCCAGGAGTGGATAAATTTCATAGAAAGTGGTAAAAATGAATACTGATCCAGCTCATTCAACTGACAAAGCAATTGTCTTGAATTCTTGCTGTTAATTTAAGGGTTTTTAAAAATTAACTTGAGGATAGTTTTGTGTGCAGAAAAGACCGTTTAGAAGTTTATTCGGTTTCTAAAATTAATATTAGCTATATTACAGTTACAAAGTTCAAACCCTAGTTCTTCCTTATGGTTTTAAATTCTGCTTATGAATTGTATTATTCTATTTAGTCTCTTAGTAATGATGTTATTGTGGTTAAATGTACGTGACATAAAAATTACTGTTTTAATAATTTTTATTACAATCCAGTGGTGTTAAGTACACGCATACTGTTGTGCATTTCTATACTTTTTTTAAAAAACGTAAGAAATCTCTTCTGAAAATTCTAGCAAAGGACGAATGGATCAAAGCCTTCTGGGAGAAGGAGCAGCCAGCCCCACACGTCGCGTGCCCACTTCCCGGGTCCAGAGAGCGCGTGTGAGCACAGCTGCTGGTCCAGTGAGATGTGCGTTTCTGCCAGGTTCTATCAGTCGCTGAGACTTCGTTGCTGGCGACCACTGAGACATCATCTCAAATCCCAGCTGCCTCTGCCTCCCTCGATTTTTCAAAGCAATGTTTCCCCAACCAGATTTACATTTTCAAAAACCCTTCAGATCATCACAAACCCAAGAAACTTCCACTCCTCTGATGTTTAATTAGGAGAAACTGTCTTTCTGGTCCTTCCGAGAGCCGGGGTCTCAATTTCTCAGCAGAAAGGGAAGGTTCTGGTGGATGAGCAGGGGCGAGGGAACTCGTGAACAGCCTCGCCCGCCTGCAGCGGAGAGAAAGCCGCGCTGAGGTCACTGAAATCACGTTGTAAGTGTGCCCCGTGTCATTAGGAACCGGAGAATGGGGACGATGGGAACGCAGGATAACACATTAGCAATAGATAATACAGTCTAAATAAACATAATCAGCTTTCTTCTATGTCTCCAGACCAAAGCTTATCTATAAATACCCTAATGACGCCCAACCAGCCAATTACTTGTTTCTTGGAAGAGCCCCTTATTAATGGCGTTGCAGTGAGGGAAAAACATTAATTATTGGACACAGTGGGATCTTTTACGTTCTGTCTGGTCCGGACAGCACCAATTAATGCAACAATTATTATCAACGACCGTGGCAGCATACTGAGTGCAGCCACCCCGGGGTTGGCTCGATGGGGTGGGAAGAATTCACACTGGGGGAACATCACCCACGCTCTCTTTATGGAGCCTGCTCCTTCATCACTGCAGAAGCTGCAGGAACAAAGCAGAGTGTGTTGGTTTTTCTTTTGAAGCGTCAGGATAGTGTTCCTGGGGTGCTAGGTAGGGGAGAGGGGGAGGAGTCAGGCACCGGTCTGTCCTGATGAATTGCTGAGGGAAGTCAGGCAGAAGCTCAGAGAAGAGAGTCCATCTTCAGAGCATGGAGCACCTGGTTTGGCCCCTGCCCATTCCTTCAATCCCTTCACCCCCCCACTCATCATACTGCAGCCCCACTGCTTCTCTCTCAGCTTCACCAATTCAGTCGTGCTCCATTCTGCCGCAGGACATTTGCACAAGCTATTCCTCATGCCTGAAAGCTTTTCCCCTGCCCTTTGCAAGGCTGGCTGCTTTCTGAATGCAGTATGAATGTTCCTTTCCTAGGGAGGTCCTTCTTGAGCCTGAACCCAAAATACACATTTCCCTTCATATTGGTCACTTCTTGTTTCTATTTTTTGCACAGCATCTATCACAAATCGTAGTATATTTAACAGACGTATCTTATTATTTTATTTGTGTCTGTTTCTCCCACAAGAATGCAAGTTCCATGAGGGCAGGGATTTCATATTTTCCCTCCAGCATCTATCCAAGTGTCTTGCATTTAGCGGGTGCTTGATAAATATTTGCTGAGTGAGTGAATAAATCCACGCGTTGTGTAGAAACAGATTATACTTGAGAGACTGCGTGCCAGGTGCTACACAGGCTAAACCAGCTCTTCTCTTGCAGAAATTCCACAGGAACCCCCCAAACTGTTCTATTCATAGCGATAATGTCTCCTGCAAACTTTATGTTGACTCTGCTTCTGTGGTTAAAAAGAGAGAAACATCCTGGAAGGGCCTTTGACAGGCTGTCCTGAAAAATATTGGTCTCTATTATTACTCACCTCACGGCACTTGATTTGGGCTGGCTAAAAGGAATCTGCTCTGCCCAGGGTATAAAACGTTTGCAGGAATGCTTTTATTTTTCTCTGCTCTGTGACAAGGAGAGGATCTCTTCTGGGAGGCATTAATTAGAGAGCACTTTGGGAAATCGGTTCAGGGAAGGCTGGAAGAACTCCCCAGAGCCGTGGTCAGGGCTCGGAGAAGTGGGCGTGCCCCTGTAGCCCTTCTGGAGAAAGATGTGCAGGCTATTTTCACTGAAAGTTCCCCTTTGGAGCATTAAAACAGCTCCTACGTCTTGTTCAAAGTCAGCCAAGTTCGGGAAGTTTCGCCGACCTCGCTGACCCACAGCAGCCCCCACTAACCGGGGGCCAGCCTTGTGCACCCTTGGCCGAGATGATGGCCTCCCGGGGTTTCTAACCAAAGTGGAACTGTGAAGCTTGGAGGCAGCCCCGGGGAGCCCTCAGCCTGCGGCTGCTGTACAGATGTGACCACAGCAAGCGTTACCATCCCAGTTCCCCAAAATAACCATCCCCAGGGAAATACTTAGAGATGACACGGACACTCAGGGCATCTGTCAGGGCTGTTTTTGCTTTCATCTCCCAGAGAATGGCGATGACCTCAACCCATAGTGATCTCACCCCATCTGCACGCTTCTAGCACATTTGGTCTTGACCCTGCCATTGGGCTCAAGGGTGGGCTACCCACTTCTAGGCTGTTTGGGGGCAGACAGGTTGTAAGCCACTAGCGGGCAGGATGTGCAGTGTCCCCACACCCTGCTGAGTGCCTCGCTTGGTGACGCCAGCTTGGCAGTGTTCAGTGGAAGTCTGTTTCAATGCCACGCTGTCTTGCCATTATGTCTCTTCCTCTGCCCCCTGGTGCAGCCTGTGACTCCTGGAGGGCACGAACCACAAACTATTTATCCTTCTAGAAATGACTTGCAAAGTTCCGAATGAGAAAATGCCAAGGTCCTCAAAGGAAGCTGCTGCAGGGGCATTTCAAAGATGCTCCCCCGCAAAGGAGCATCCGGGGTTACTGTGGGCCTCTGGATGTCCAGAACAAAAATAAGAATGAAACGTTATCATGAGGGGCCTCCAAACAAGGTGGTGGTTGATCTGGGTTCGAATCCTGGCTCTGCCACCTACTGGCAGGGGGCAGTGGACTTGTGCTTGAATCGTCTGGCCCCTGAGTTTCTTCACATGAAAGATTGAAATAATGGTCGCAATCTCATCGTGCTGTTGAGGTGTTCTACGGGGTAATGTCAGTAGAGTGTTCAGCATGGTGTCTGGGACAAAATACACCTCCAATCAATGTTAGCTGCTGTGGTTACTGCTGCTCTAACTGGAGAGCTTTGGAACGTGGGAGTGAGGTCTCCGAGGACGGCCAGTTGACAAATTTGTACCGAATGGCACTGTGAACTAAGCGTTGTCCTAGGCCCGAGGATGCAGTGGTGACGAAGGTTGGTTCTGTCCCAGAGAACCTGTTGCACATTAACCAAACGATGTTTCCCGTCGGCTGCAATCTCACTTCTCCTGGCCACACTGGCCGTGTCCTGTGGGAGGACACCTAACATGGGTGCAGAGTGTTTGACAAATGGAAGGAACAGTGGTGGCCGTGGAGTGTGGGCTGCTTCCGAAGCACCAGCGGTGGCGTGTGGGGTGGATTTCAGAGCTAGCTGTTGTCCCTGGACTGCGTTGGACAATCATTAACCGTCTTTAAATCAACCAGTGCCTGCAGCCAGGTAGAAATGCCCATGTCAGAAGGTTCTAGATCATAAATCATGGGCTGCAGTTCAGATAGTTCTGCTGTTAGGTCTTTAAATCGGGACTTATATTTGAAAATACTGTTTGTGGCTTCTTGATATATTTGACGTTTCTTTATCAACGGGTATGAAAAAGGTCTCTGGTTGCTATCAGCTGCTCGGGAGGACAACTGTGTATTTCTCTGGGATCCCTCGCGGTAACCCCCAAGTGAATGGTGTGTATCCATGCGGCCGCTATCTTAAGGTTAGCCACCCCAGATGTACTTTCTAAATTTGGAGGCAATCAGTGCAGGCATTGCATGTGATGTGGAAACAAACAGACACAGAGGCCCTTTCTTTATGTAGATTTGAAGTGTGGGGTCCCGGGCGGCGCCACTTGATTTCAAATGCATGCTTCCCCTGTTATTCCTTTCCCTCATCTCCCACTTCCACGCCCCGCTCTCGCTCGGATACACAGTGATTCTTAATTTCCTGTAAAGCCGAAGAATATGATAGTCATTTAAAACGTGTCAAATTCTTTACAAAAAAGTACAGTGTCTCGTTCAGTGATTTCCATGATTATTCAAGGCAAAGGACTTTTCGTTTGAAATGACAGTGTAGTTCATTCCCAAAACAACAGCATAAGTTCCACGTCAACGCTCACCCTCTACTGTGCAGTCAGCAATTCCAGGCTATCACTGGAAAGACAGACGGAAAGCAACGTTCTGCTGGTTTTCTGGGGCTTTTACTGACCCACAACAGTTAGGGGGTAAACCTCCTTCACGGCCACTTACTGCTGTTTACTTTTGTCCCCGCTCTGAGCGTACCCCTCAGGTCCCACAGCTCACTGTCGTCTCCTGACACTCTGTGGCAAGCTCAAGGTCTTCCTCAACGCGGTACCTACGTGTGAACCTTGTATAATTGGGGTCCCTCACGTAATATGTGTACCTTACATAATTGCTTTAACCGTGGACCTTATTTAATTGGAAACCAGGAACCTTTGAGCTATCTAATGACATCATATGACTTTTATTAATTTCTGCCTATTTGCTTAGCTGTCAATTTCTAAACTTGTTCGAAACTGTGATGAGGAAAGGAAATGCTGAGCAGGCAGGTACCCACAGAGTTTATTCAGGCAATAAATGAAATATTGAATGAAAAGACATCAAATCAGTAATAAATGAAACACACCAAAATAGAAAGCTGTGGTACTGAAGACTGCATCTCTACCGAGTACCAACTACGCTTTCCTTTACTGTGAAGAGGGAGAAGTCCCCTGGGCTCCTGGTGGCCTCAAGGGAGGGTGTAGGAGGAGCCAGCAGGCAGAAGGAACAGCGAGGCCCTGGCGTTGTGAGTGGCTTAGAAAACAGGTGCCCGAGACAGGCTGCTGGCTAGCCACGTGATCTGGGGCAAGTCATCTAGATGGTGGGGCCTCTGTTTTTTCATCTAATCAGAAGGAGCCACAGCTAGCCCCCATCTCATCCGGCCGGGGTGGGCTTAAACGAGATGATTCAGGCGTAGTGCCTGGCTCACAGAGAGAACACAACAAAGGGAGGAGAAATGCTTTTCTAATAATTAGAGCCAGTTAAAGATGGTGTGGGCTTCCGTGGGGATGGGAGAGGGAGTCCCCTGCCACTGGAAGTATTTAAGAGGAGGCAACCGGCTTCTCAGAGTTTCTAGTGCAAATGAATCACCTGGGGATAGTGTTAAAATTCAGATTCTGATTTAAATAGGTCCTGGGTGGGGCCCGAGAGTCTGCATTTCTAACGAGTCCCTGGGGATGCTCCTGCTGCTAATTGGCCACACTTGAGAGGCAGGGAGCTAGATGATTCCTGGGGGAGATGCTAGAGAAGGCACATGATAATCCATATGGATCCATGAGCTAGACTTCTGTTGTCCTGTGCGGCAGTGATGGCCACTGCCATGTGGCTGTTGAGCCCTTGAATGTGGCTAATTGAGTCCAAATTCAGGTGCATTGTGAGTGTAAAATACACAAAAACTTAGTGTATAAAAAGAGAATGTAAAATATCTCAATAATTTTTATGTTGATTACATGCCAAGATGATAATATTTGGGATATATTAGGTTAACTAATATATTAATTTCACCTGTTCCTTTTTGCTTAATTTTTTTCCTATGACTATTAGAAAATCTTAAATGACATACGTGCCTCATGTTCCATTTCTATTGGGCAGCACTGAGCTAGATGGTCTCTAAGGTCCCTTCAGAACAGGAGCGCTCAGGATTCTATGGTTTTTCACTTGGACCCAAATATGATGTCCACACATGTCCACGTGTGTGTCCCCTGAGGAACGCGTGTGGCCTGTGTCCTCCCACTGCTGAAGGCCGTGAACAGGGCCAGACAGGGCTCCCTGGGTGTCTAGCCTCCTGCTTGCCTGGGGTTGAGGGCGAGGAGGGAGCCTGTGTGTTGTCTCCACTTCTCTCTCGCTCTAATCCTGTCTCAGAACTAACAGGAGATAAAAGGCCGTGTCACTACAGGGATGATCCATTTCTACCTCGAAAATGCAATTTCTTGACACTGCTCTCTGGAAGGAAGCAAATGTTGTCTCCAGCCCAGAGCTTCTCTCTGAATTTACACATCACCGCCCAAAATAAAAATGCCTGCCTGGGGGAGGCGTTCCTTTTGGGAGTTGGGCGTTGAGGAACCCAGGGGACGGAGGCCCTGGTGATGCCCATGGACGCAGCACCGTCTCCTGGAACGTCACCTGGTGGATCTGGCTCGAATACACCTGAGGTTGTGGGATGCTGAGGCTTGTCACCTGCAAATGATGGGGCAATCAGAGGCAGGGAATGACACGTCACAGGCAGCTGCTAACTCAGGCCCATGATGGCAGACTTTTAACATCCTCTCTGATCTCTGCTACCCATGTCCGGCCCCCTACTTTTTTTCAGTGCATGCTTTCTGCATGCATCGGAGTGAGCCTGGAATTGGAAAACCACCTGCTGGTGTCGACAGCACCATCTCCATCTTTCCTTGTTTGTCTATAGTGATGGCTGGATACGAGCTTCTGATTTTTGCATGAGTAACAGGCTGAGAACCTTCCCATATGGTTTGGAAAAGCCATTTCATTGCACCCAGTGGGGAGATCCAGCAGAGTGAGCACTTAGGATCTGGAATCCGGTCTCTACTCCTTTCTGGGTGGGACCTCCGTCAAGTGATACAAACTCCTGTGCCTTGTTTTCCTTACGTGTAAAATACTGATGCTGATAACATCTACCTCCATGGAGCTGTTGTGAGAATTACTCAGTTAACACGCTAAGGCCTGAGAATAGTTCCCATCTCATGGTAAAGCTGAACATGTGCTGGCTGTTATTCTGAGCTAGGAAGGGCTCCCTGAAAGGCAGCCTCTTTTTTCAGCTGGCAGATTATTTAGAAAAACCCCCAAATGGCACACCTGGTTGAGTAAGAATCAGGCCCTGTGTGGCAATGATGTAATGTACCTGTTTCTGGCACACTTGGCCATTCAGGGGATGACCCGTTTTCCTGCACTTCGTCTTGGTCATTGCAATGGGTTTCATCAACCAGCAGGCTTGGAAGTGAGCCCAGGGTTAGAAAGAGCTCTTTCTGCCACTCTAGACCGCTTTCACAGCTTGCAGCTCGAATCAGGGTTGGGGAGGGGTGGAGGGACGCTGCCATGATGACATCCACGTTCAGGATGATGGCGATGGAGACAGGCGGAGGAGCAGAGCGCACGTTCCCCACTTGGCCCTCCAGGGAACGTTCGCTGCATCACCAGAGGAGGTAGGAGGGTTTTTGTTTCTTTGCTCGGCTTTTGGCCTGGTAAAGGGAGGCTTGAGTTTCCAGGTATACGTAGGACCCCTTGAAAATTGAGTGGCAGCATCCTGGGAGAACATGTGTTGTGACTGGCCTGCTGTGGGAAGGCCCCCAGCTCCCAGCAGAGCATCAGAAGGTTCCTAAGCATCACGTTGGGCATCTTGGATGCGAGAATTTCTTTAAAAGTCTGAATTTGCACCTGAGAAGACGTTCTCATGGGATCTCTGTACCACCAATCAGAATGAGGGGCTCTCTTTGAAGGAGACTCCGGCAAGTACAGAGAATCTGGGGTTTCAAACCCCCTTTAGAATGAGGCTGAGTATGAATCAAAATGTATAGACAGACAATTAACTAGTTAACTGACTGGCGCAGTGTAAATTGAGTTGCCAGCAGTGGTAGAGGATCAATCAATCAATGAGTCAAACCAAATGAGGTCATTGCTAAAAGCAGAGGTTTGGGCCAAATGTTCCTGGATTAAAGTCTTGCTCCATTGCTATTGGCTGTGTGGTGTTGATCAAGTCACTCAACCACTCTGAGCCCCAGTGTGTGTGCCTATGCAGTGGAAAAAGATGCCGACCCTGCAGGGCTGTCGGAGCGACTACACAGGAAGTGGCCCAAGGCCTCCTGAACTTCCGGGTGCAGACCCAGGCTCTCCTGGTTCCATCTGGTCCTCGGCTCACTGGCTGCTTCTCATCTTCCAGGTTCGGCTTATCCGTCCCCTCCTCAGAGAGGCCTGCCCTGATCTCCCGTGGAAATCAGGAGATTTCTGTGCCTGCTCCTCCCCAACTAGTTGCCTTCCATCGCTTCCCCTGGTCTATTTCCTTCCCAGCATGTGTCACAGTCTGTGATTTACCTGTTGGTGTTTCTTTGTTGTTCTTTTTTGTTTGTTGACTGCTGGCTGTGTCTGGCCAGGAGCCTGAGGTCTCTGAAGGCAGGGGCTTGATCTGTATTGTTTTGGGACTTGGAGCGCCTTGATCAGCCCTGGGTCACAGCAGGTGGCTGAAGTGTTGACGAAAGACCCCTGTAACCAGGGCCAGCTTCTGAGCTCATTAATCCTTGGCTTTTCTGTACCTGTGATACCAGGAGGCGCTTCAAAGGGTTGTGGTGTGGCAGAGAGGAGCAGAGACAGAGCACGGATTTCACAGTGCGAGAAGTGAGCGACACAGAGCGGGAATCCATGGTGTTAGATTAAACTATGAGATGGCGTACGAAATACTCAGGGCCCCCAAATCACAAATGTTTTTATTCTTTTTCCCTCTGCTCCTTTCTTCTCTCTATGGAGTTTCTACTTCTTACTTGCAGATAGAAGTCACACAGAATGCAAAGTTTGGGGTAATTGATGTAACTCTGAAGAATGAGAAAAGGAAAACCACGGATTTTCAGTTTCTCAACTTACAAAACCAATGATTTCATTTATAATATCAGTGGAAATGGCCAGTGAGGGAGTTCACATGCTAACATGTGAACTGACCCAGTGAGGCAGCCTAGATGGGAAAGCTAGTATCTTTGGAATTATTGGTATATTCCATCAGAAGAAGAACACAACCTTTTCCCTCTGTAAGGTTACATAAGGACATTGCTTCATGAATTAATCTCTTTTAAAAAGAATTGATATTTTCTCAAAAATAAGAACTATAGAACCTAGTGGATTTCTCTTTTTACCTTGAGTGGTAGGAAGCTCAAAATTAATTTCGACATTCAAGAATAATATTAGCTCTCAGGTTGCTACACCTACTTATTTCTGTGCTTTGAAAAGAAGCAGGACTTAAGTAAATAAATGCATTTTGGAAATGTGATTTGCTTCCTAAGATCCTGTGGCTGAGTTTTCGGGTATGGACAAGCTACGCTAACACTTCCTAATTTTTGCTGTGCACTTGCCGAGACATCTCTGTGACCCTGAGCTTGTCTCTCTCCCTTGCTCTGGTCTGTAATTTCATCGGCTATTAAAAGAAGAATTCAGGCCAAGGGAGGTGGTTCTGGGCACTTGCAGATTGAAATGCTTTTCTTCTTTCCATATTCTGATGAGCAGTGTGGCCCTCTCTTCTCATTCCACTGTCACAATGCATTAAAGCAGGGATTCCTCTCCAACTTTTTTTTAAAAGCCACATTATCTTTCGTCCAAAATAAAACTGATGGGGAATCCAAGTGCCTGAAACAGATCATAGCAGAACTCCTGTGGTTGAAGTGAGGGGTGGGGTTGTCGGTGAAGAATCCTCACCCTTCGCTCTCCTCCTTTCACAGCCCCCAAGGCACCCCTGAGGCACCCCCGGAGTTCCAGGGAGCACAGTTTGAAAGCACAGTATTACAGGAGTGCGCGCCATAAACAGAATGAAAAACGATTTCTAAAATCTACCTGCCCCCAACCAAACCTGGATTGGAAGCTTCTTGAGGGCCAGCAGCACCTGGCGCCTGCTGAAAACACAAGTGTCTGTGAAGTGGATGGAGGAGTGAAGCCTTTGTTTTCATTTCCGAGGTCTGGCTCAGCTTCTCAGTCCCGGGACACCCTCGCTGCAGTCCTTCATGACCCTGTAAGGCAGGCGACAGTCTCGGGCTGCTCCCGGATGGCGAGAGTTTGCGCTTCCCTTGCCTTTGTATCAGAATGATTTGTGGCTTCTCAGGTGGAACGGCTGGTGATATAATTAACATTTCAAAACTTCGCAACCACAAATTGAATTTGTTTTGAATATTTGGGGATGTTTAAACAGTAGCTTGAGTGTTAAATTTGCACTTTATGGGAGTTGGGGAGGAGGAGGGATGTGGGGATGGGAGGAGGGGGAGGGGAGAATTTCCCAAAACTGTATGAAAGAAGGATGGAAAACATTGTTGAGTATTTGCTGGGAAAATTGTTTTTTCTTCTTGAATTGAAATATTGCCTTTAAACCATTGGCAGGCTTACAGAAGTGAAATGAAAAACAAATCCTGCAAAAATCCTGAAGTATCCTAAAAATAATGAATAAAGTAGTGCAAAATGCTTTGATTTCAGTAATATTTTTCAATAAAGCTGGTGCATTCCAAACAGATTGTATTTATCCTGAAGGAGGCCCTTCTGCACTGCAGTGTAAGGGTTTATAACAACTTTTTGGTGGTCTTGCTTCTGGTATGATAATAAGAAGTATTCACGTGGGGACAAGGGCGTGGGCTTTGAAAATGGGTGGACCTGGGTTCAAATCCCTTCTCCTCCTTATATTACCTGGACCTCTCTGAGTACGTGATCATCCTGTCTGGGTTGAGTTTCCTCATGTGTAAAAATCCAAAGAGGAATGCCGACCTCAATGGGCTGCTGTGAGGTTTCAGTGAGAGAACAAGAGTGAAAGCTGTGGGTGGGGTGTGCAGGCTGGGACCAAGCTTGTTTGGGTAAAGAGGGTGCTTCTGTATTTGTGTCCAGAGCTCTGAAAGATGTTTATAGTACTACTCAAAGCTCAAAATTCCATCAGTGCGGAAAACCACTGCTGTTTCCTTTTAGTTTTCATGGTGATTTATGATCTAGATAGATAGATAAATTGGGAACTTTCTGAGTTATTAATATTGTAGATTACCTTCCTTTGCTGAATATTGATTGAGAATACTTTCCGACATCATTAACTTTTCTTCTATATCATATTTTTAATGGTTGATATTATTTCATTGTTATCTATCATAGTTTTTTATTACTTCTCTATTATTAGATAGATTTCAGTATTTTATTATCATAGATAACTTTGCAGTGAACATCCTAATAGATAAATTTATGCTATATCCATGATAGATTCTTTAAAATAAATTTCTGGAAGTGGAATTTCTAGTGGACCTGCATGCACATTTTTAGGTCTTTTGCCAACTTGCCCTTCAGTAAGTTTATACTAATTTATACTTCCACTAGTAGTACATAAAAGTACTTGCATCCTTGGACCCTATGACAATTATACTGGTAATATCATCAAAAAGAGGAAAACTTTGCTAATTTGTCAAAAATTATTGTATCTTATTGTAATTTACATTTTTTATTATTAATATATTTTTCCAGTTTTGAAGTGTCTGCCATGTCTTTTACATATTTTTCTTTTTCATACTGGTTTGTTGTGGTAAAACAAACATAGGAAAAACGAATAAAGTGCATTAATTAAGAGTACAGTTAGGTTAGTTTTGACAATTGTACACATCTGTGTAAACACCCAGATTAAAATATAAAATATTTTCCACACTCTAGAATAGAATAGAACCTCTGCTGAGATCTATTTGTCTATCCTTGTGGTAATACCACATTCAAAAAAATGTCATATACCTAGGAGTAAATCTAACAAAAGGTGTGCAAGATAGCCACTCTGAAAACTACAACACATTATTGAATGAAATTACAGAACACCCAAGTAAATGGAAGGACATACTATGTTCATGGATTGGAAAACTGTATATTGTAAAGATGCCTATTACCCCAAAATTCATCTATAGATTGAATGCTATCCCAAAGAAATTCTAGACAGCTTTTTTTTCCTATGGAGTCAACAAGCTGATTCTAAAATTTATATGGAAATTCAAAGGCCAAGAAAAGCTAAGGCAATCTTGAAAAAGAAATATCAAAATGAAGGACTTATAAAACCAGATATCAAGACTTATGTAAAATGATAGTAATTAAGATGAAGGAGTATTATGGATAAAAGACTTGAATAGACCTTCGAAAAGAGTGTATTCAGATAGCCAATAAACATATAAAAAGGCTCTAAACTTCATTAGTCATCAGGGAACTACAAATTAAAACTACAATGTGATACCTCTACACACTTGCCAGAATGACTAAAAATAAGGACAGATGTACCGAGTGTTGGAAGGACGTGGAGCAATTGGAAGCCTCATATACTGCTGACAGGAATATAAATTGGTACAGTCCCTTTAGACAATGATTTGGCCATATCCATTAAATTTAAACATACGTCTACCTATGATTCAGCAATTCCACTTGTAGGCATACACCCAGAAGAAATGCATATATATGTTCCCCCGAAGACAATTAATGTTCATTAGTAAAATGTCCACCGGCAGTAGAATGGATGAGTTGTAGTGTATGCATACAGTGGAACGCTAAATGGCAACAAGAATGCACAAGCCACAGCTACATTCAAAAAAACGTAATGTTTAACAAAAGAAGCCAGACACAGAAGACTCCACACTTTATGATTCCGTCTACATAAAGTTCTAAAATAGGCTAAACTTACCGATGGTGTTAGCAGTTAGGACAGTGGTTACCTTTTTGGGGTATGGAATGGCAGTCGGAGTGTGATGGGGATTCTGGGCTCATGGTCATATCCTAGCTCTTAACTAAGTGCTGATTATAGGATGTTTTCTTTTAAAAAAATTCATTGAGCTGTACACTCATGATTTGTGTACTTTAAATTTTGTATATTATTTCTTACTTTTTTCCAACAAGAAAAAAGACCTTAATGGCCAGTGCTGTATAATCTTTTTGTTTTATATTAAGGAGAAGAATTCTGAGGCCAGACAGGTTTCCCTTTCTTGGGTAGGATTATAGAATTTTCTCTAGCCTGAGGCTGAAACATAATTACCAGAATATTTCTATATATTGGGTATTTTAATTAATATGTCCTGATCTTCAGGGAGCCCTTTGGATCTAAAGACTTATTAAATCATTGTCTTCATTTTTTTAGTTTTATAAAATTTTCTTCTGTTACTTGGTAGGTTATTGTGTCTTCCATCTTTTTGGCTAGCTGCATTAACATCCCTGATAAATGATAATTGAATCTATTGAATCATTTCTTTTAGAAATTCTTTCCTTTTAAAATGTTCATCTCTTTATTCTGGGAAAATTTCTTGGCCTAATTTTGTATGTCATTGACTTCAAATTTTAAAAGTTATTGCGGCTGCTATTTGTTGCTTTCGATTCAGCAATTGTGTCTCTCATAATTTTATAAAGTTCCCTAATCTCTGATGTTCTTTTTAAATTATCACTTGCTCTTGATATGATGTTGAGAATACAAATCAGATGATTCCTAAAATTTTCTCCTGCTTCCTGCAGTACCAGTTTCTTAGGAAAACATTTTCTCTGATTCCTCTCTTTTGGCACGTCAGGACCTTTCCTCTTCTAGTTTCTTCTCTCCATCTGCACATCCTTATAGAGATGCTCAGAGATGGATTATGTTATTCCACACATCTTTACTGAGTATACACTCTGCCACACATTCCCCTAGGACCTGAAGATAGAGTAGTGAACTCTCTAGAAACCATCCCTGCTCCCACGGTTCTCACACTCTAACAGGCAAGGCTGACAGTGAACCAGTGGTTACAGATGTGGGGAATGTTGTGTAGGTGAAGAGAGAATCTTACAATGGAGGCGTTTAACCAAGTCTTGGTGGGCGGTACATGGAGTATTCTGGGGAGATTCCCTAAGGAAGTGATAGTTTAGGCTGAAATAAAAAATAAATGTCAGTTAAAGAGGGAGTGAAGGAAAAGGACTCCTGTCTACAAAGGTGCAGAATAGCTGATGTGGTTTCTTGAGCGATGCCATGGTTTGTAATCCTCTCTACATTTTAATCTATGTGTATGTGCCCCACACATATGCTCCAAGGCAGGCAATTCATAGACTAGGATGGTGTCTGGAACCCGAAAATATCATGTATGGGATCATAGCACAGTTTGAAATCCTCTTCTATCATGAGTCATCAAAGACCCCTGAGGGTGGTCAATCGTACATTATATAACAGTGGCCAGGCCTCCAGCTCCTCTGCAACCCTATGGAGGACCTGGGATCCTAGGCAAACATTGCTGAGAAAGTCAGCAAGTGGGAGAGGAGGAAGTTAAAAATCACTCTGTGTGATGCCTCAGGCCTACTGCCTGTTGGGTTCATTTTGCAACTAGTTTGCCTTGGATAGTTTTCCAGCAAGTTCTGTTGCCCAAACATAGATGCGAGATGGGGGCATTACTTAGATAAAATGAAGACGTAAGTGGTATTTGGTTCCAGGTGCTTTAGGAGACTTCTCAGCCAAAACGAGGAGCCATGCCACATGGTGGGTTTGTTAGAATTTCTACTGCCTATTGGTCTGAGTGTCAGCCCAGAACCAGAGTCACTGTCTGAGGAGAACCTGGCCCTGCTGTGGGCTCTCCCTGGCTTCCTTCTAAACACAAGGAGAGTGTACAGGTGTGTGCTGTAGACAAGCCCCCCAGTTTTAACAGGAGGACATCAGTGGATCTTTTTCCAGCTCAACTGATAGTTAAAGTATGTACCTATGGACCCAAACGGCAACCTGGAATAGTAGGTACCTGACAAGGAAGAAAAGCTCAAGCTTACTGCCACTCATTGTCAAAAGTGATGCAAAGGGATTCTGGCAAATCGAATACAGCAATACATCAAAAAGATTATACACCATGATCAAGTGGGATTTATACCAGGGACACAGGGATGGTTCAACAGCCGCAAGTCAATCAACGTGATACACTACATTAACAAAATGAGAAACAAAAACCACATGATCATCTCAAGAGATGCAGAGAAAGCATTCGACAAGATCCAACACCCATTTATGATAAAAACCCTCAATAAAATGGGTATAGAAGGAAATTACCTCAACATAATAAAGGCCATATATGACAAACCCACAGCCAACATCATACTCAACGGACAAAAACTGAAAGCCATCCCTCTGAGGACAGGAACAAGACAAAGGTGCCCACTTTCACCACTACTATTCAACATAGTACTGGAGGTGTTGGCCAGAGCAATTCAGTAGGAAAAAGAAATAAAAGGAATCCAAATAGGCAATGAAGAAGTAAAACTCTCGCTGTTTGCAGACGACATGATCTTATATATAGAAAATCCCAAAGAATCCATAGGAAAACTATCAGAAACAATCAACAGCTACAGCAAAGTTGCAGGGTATAAAATCAACATACATAAATCAGTAGCATTTCTATACACTAACAATGAACCAACAGAAAAAGAACTCAAGAACTCAATCCCATTCACAATCGCAACAAAAAGAATAAAATACCTTGGGATAAATTTAACCAAGGAAGTGAAAGATTTATACAATGAAAACTACAAGACTTTCTTGAAAGAAATTGACAACGACATAAAGAGATGGAAAGACATTCCATGCACATGGATTGGAAGAATAAACATAGTTAAAATGTCCATACTACCTAAAGCAATCTACAGATTCAATGCTATCCCAATCAGAATCCCAAGGATGTTCTTTACAGAAATTGAATAAAGAATCCTAAAATTCATATGGGGCAGCAAAAGACTGCGAATTGCTAAAGCAATCCTGAGTAAGAAAAACAAAGCCGGAGGCATCACAATCCCTGCCTTCAAAACATACTACAAAGCTACAGTGATCAAAACAGCATGGTACTGGTACAAAAACAGGTGCACAGATCAATGTAACAGGATTGAAAGCCCAGAGATAAAACCACGCATCTATGGACAGCTAATCTTTGACAAAGGAGCTGAGGGCCTACAATGGAGAAAAGAAAGTCTCTTCAACAAATGGTGCTGGGAAAACTGGACTGCCACATGTAACAGAATGAAAATTGACCGTTCTTTTTCACCATTCACAAAAATAAACTCAAAATGGATCAAAGACCTAAAGATTAGGCCTGAAACAATAAGTCTTCTAGAAGAGAATATAGGCAGTACACTCTTTGACATCAGTTTCAAAAGAATCTTTTTGGACACTATAACTCCTCAGTTGAGGGAAACAATAGAAAGAATAAACAAATGGGACTTCATCAGACTAAAGAGCTTCTTTAAGGCAAGGGAAAACAGGATTGAAACAAAAAAACAGCCCACTAACTGGGAAAAAATATTTACAAGCTACTTATCCGACAAAGGATTAATCTCCATAATATACAAAGAACTCACACAGATTAACAACAAAAAAACAAACAACCCGATCAAAAAATGGGCAGAGGACATGAACAGACATTTCTCCAAAGAAGATATAAGGATGGCCAATAGACACATGAAAAGATGCTCATCATCACTAATCATCAGGGAAATGCAAATCAAAACTACACTAAGATATCACCTTACACCCGTTAGATTGGCAAAAATATCCAAAACCAGGAGTGACAAATGTTGGAGAGGTTGTGGAGAAAAGGGAACCCTCATACACTGTTGGTGGGAATGCAAACTAGTGCAGCCACTATGGAAAACAGTATGGAGATTTCTCAAAAAGTTAAAAATAGAAATACCCTATGACCCAGCCATCCCACTACTGGGTATCTGTCCTAAGAACCTGAAATCAGCAATCCCAAGAGTCCCATGCACCCCTATGTTCATCGCAGCATTATTTACAGTAGCCAAGACGTGGAACCAACCTAAATGCCCAGAAACTGATGACTGGATAAAGAAGATATGGTATATATACACAATGGAATACTACTCAGCCATAAAAAGGACCAAATTGTTCCATTTGCATCAACATGGATGGACCTTGAGGGTATTATGTTAAGCGAAATAAGCCAGACAGAGAAAGACGAATTCTATATGACCCCACTTATAGGTGGAAGTTAACATATAGACAAGGAGAACCGATCGGTGGTTACCAGGGAAAAGGGGGGTGAGGGGAGGGCACAAAGGGTGAAGTGCTGTACCCACAACATTACTAACAATAATGTATAACTGAAATCTCACAAGGTTGTAATCTATCATAATCTTCATAAAAAAAAAGTGATGCAAAGGGACATAATGCTTAGAGCAAACAGTCTGATGGGTGTGCGATTCATCCTCAAAACCCTAACGCAGGGGCTGGCTCAGTGGAGCAGAGATTAGGTTCGCATGGTCCGCTCTCGGCAGCCCCAGGGTTCGCAGGTTCAGATCCCGGGGGCGGACATGGCACCGCTTGGCAAGCCATGCTGTGGTAGGCATCCCACGTATAAAGTAGAGGAAGATGGGCATGGATGTTAGCTCGGGGCCAGTCTTCCTCAGCAAAAAGAGGAGGATTGGCAGTAGTTAGCTCAGGGCTAATCTTCCTCAAAAAAAAAAAAATTAAAAAAAAAAAACCTAAACAATGCTGTCGAATGGAACATTCTGATGGAAGTTTTCTACGTCTGTGCTGTCCAATACAGTAGCCACTACCCACATGTGTCTACTGAGCTCTTGAAATGTGATTGGCATGACTGAGAACTGCATTTTAAATTTTATTTAATTTAAACAGCCATGGTAGCTAATGGCTACTGCATTGGAGAGAATAGCTCTAAAATCTACTGCTAAATTAAGGCAGAGCCACACAAAACCCTTTAGTAGTGTCATTGGAAAAACCACATGAAATCAATTACTGGAGTTGGTTGAGGATGGTGTTCCTTACATCACACCCAGAATTTTCTAGAGGATTCATGGGGGAAATTCTGGTTTTAAGATTAGAATTTACTTCCACTTATTTTTACTTCATGAATAGAATCATATTTCTCTCTCTGCATTCGTCGTTGGAAAAATTATATGGAAAACTGAGGCCCACTTTTACAAATATAGAAGGCTCCAGGCATCCGCTTTATGTTTTACATTCATTCTTGGTTTGCTCAAAAACTTTCTCTTGAAGTGCAAGGACACGCAGGGTCAGCTGAGCATCCCTCTGGATGCTCAGCTCAGCTTGTCTGGCAGTGAGCTAGCTGAGACTGGGGCACCCCCAAATGTCCCATCTCCAGTGGGAGGGGCTTCCCAATTTAACTGGCCACAGCAGCCTCTCCGTTAGTAGGGGCTGCAATTTCCCGCAGGCCCCCAAGGTCTGCAAGTGCTGGGTAGCGGCATTTCCCAGCAATGGCTGTAAACAGGTGACATCTAAGCTCAGTCATCTAAGTAGTCTGTTTGTCCCTAAGTTCTTTAGGATCTTCCCATGCTTACATGGTAAGAAGGCAGACCAGCAGAATCCATCGCTCCCCTGGAACACAGACCCACTATGTGCCTGGGCCCTGGTATTCTTCTAACGGAATGATGAGAGGAGGGGAGACCAGACTGATCCCTTTCTTGTGGATCCTTGGTTTGTAAATTCCTCCCCCCAACCCCCGCCCCCAAATCCCTTCTTTATCCCATATGGTGTGATATTTGCCGTTATTCCCCATTATATCCTACCTCATTTTCTTTCTTAATCAAATTATTTTATCTTGTTATAGTGTATCCAATTTTGCAAGCTGCATTAAATTATTTCAGAAATAATTCAACAAGGCACTGTTTAAATTAATCAAAATAGATAAAACACGGGCACTGGCTGGCGGCGTAGCAGTTGGGTTTGCGAGTTCTGCTTTGGCAGCCCGGGGTTCACTGGTTCGGATCCCGGGCACTGACCTGCGTGCCATTTATCAAGTCATGCTGTGGCAGGTATCCCACGTATGAAATAGAGGAAGATGGGCACAGATGTTAGCTCAGGGCCAATCTTCCTCAGCAAAAAGAGGAGGATTGGTGGTGGATGTTAGCTCAGGACTAATCTTCCTCAAAAAAAAAAAAGACAAATAAAATAAATAAATAAATAAATAAAACATGGCAGGGTGGGTTTCCCCTGTCCTGCCCTCCAACCCTGCACTTCTGGAAGGCTGGCTGTCTTAGCGTCAACAACAGGAAGGGGTTGTTACATTTCATAGCTTATGACTCAAAGCTGAGAAGGAGTCATAAGCTCTTCTAGCACAAAAAGGCACAAGAACTATTCTTTCCAGTCTGACCTTTCAGCAAACCCAGAGGCAGCGCATCCTGGGGCTTCTTCACTTTTCCCTCTTCCTTTTGCAGGATTTTGATGCATGAGGGGTGGGAAGGGGAGAGCAAGAGGTTAAAAGAACCAAAAAGGATGGTCAGAGAGGAGAAAGGGCACAAGAGAGGGGAACAGGAGCGATTCTCTCTGTTCACTGAGGGGCAAGTGATATCTTCACAGTCTAGGAGTCAGGCCCAAATCCCCAGAGACCCTCTGGGTTGGATTACCTATTGCTTGAATCAGAAGCAAAGAAGTAACAAAAAATTCTTTGGGATTCTGAGTTTGTTCTTACCTGGCAGTGGGAGGAGATCTCCCACCTCTTCTATGCCCGTACAACCTTCCAACCACCCCCAACCATTATTTCCATCAGAAGCCTGGCATTTCGTAAAGATTCAAGGAATGCTGGCTCTTATGACTGTTGCTTGTTACACTTTGTCCATTCCAGTGTCTCTCATAGCAGAGGCCATCCTGGGCCTTGAGGACCTTCTCTTCCTACAGCCAGGAGGTAGGTGACACTGACAACATGGGAGACCCCTCTATGAATATCTAGCCTCACATGAAAAATGCAAGGCCTTCTGTCTCTTCCCATCTTCTCTAATAGTTCCTCCCTCCCAGTCAGAGGAGAAACTGTTTAGAAAAATCAGACAATGATTACCCCAGAGAGAAAATATGTTTTGAGTCTAGTGAAGGCCTTTGCTGAGTGACGTTAATTATACTCATTTAGGTTCGACATTATTAATTAACCTTCTCAGCTGTTTATATTGTAGCCTCTTATTAAAACAATATGATTAAAACAAATAATTAAAGAATATTACTACCACCTTAAATGCATGCCTCGTTTTAAACTTACAAAAGGCCTCTATCCACAATCTCATTTGATAACACACATTGATTCTGCAATGTGAATATGGCGAGCTTTATTAATTTTTTCCATTTTCTTATTGTAAAATATACATAACACAAAATTGACCATTTTTAAGCATACAATTTAGTGGCATTAAGCACATTTACGACATTGTGCAACCATCACCACTATCAACCTCCAGAACTTTTTCATCATCGCCAACAAAACTCTATACCCGTTAAACAATAGCTCCCCAGTCTCCCCGCCGTCTAGACTCTGGATCATCAGAATGGCAGGTTCTCTGGAGACGCAGCCTGGACGGAGCAGTAGAAAGAACCCTCCAGGTGATTCCTCTGTGCAGCCAGAATCGAGGGCCATGGAGCCGGTAAGAGCAGGACTCCCAGGCTGGAGCACTCCGGCTGTTTGCAGGCTTCCTTCTCTGGGTCTCTTCTTTCTTTAGTAAAGCTGCCCATTACCATCGGTGGATCAAACGGGATCCTCTTTCTATCATTTTAGCCCATAATTTGGAGCAGAAAAAATAAAACAAAGATTTTAAAATTCAAAATTCAAGCTTAAAAGAAAAAAAGAAAGCATGCTCTCAATACCATGAAGCCAAATGCTGGTTTGTTGGCTAAATATATGGATCCATTTGTTTCTTGCATTTTAATCATCTCGTTTTAATAACACACCACAATACAAACAATTGTGTGGGTTAATTCAGCTCTGTTTAAGAAGTCTTTTTCTGTATGCCAAAGCTTGTTGGTCTGTCTAGTTAAATGCTTGTGCATTAAAATGCTAATAATTAAACTGTTACGATTGACTAATGAACTCTGCCAGCGATAAATGATGGTCTTGTTAGATTCCCTGCGCAGCAAGCTTGCTTTTGTACTGAGAAAGTTAAAGGTTAAAGTGCTCTTGAAACCAGTGAGTGGATCTAGAAGCAATTACAATTTTTCCTTGAAACTAATAGTTACCACAATAATGTTTCAATTCCAACCCAGTAGGAGTAAAAAGAAAATAAGAGGGGTGGAGGGAGGATGCCTCCGAGCTCTATTCATGGAGAAGGATGTGGAGCTCTCACTCACCCACAGGGCAGATGGTGTGGTTATTCAGACTGCAGCCGCACTGAGTGACAAACATTCTTCCTGGAGCCTTGTCTCCCACAAGAGCAGACAGAAATGGTGATTTTTCAGGACACAGCAGCAGGTGACCCAGTGTCATGGGTACTGTTAGGAGCATGATGGTTAAACAATTTGAGAAATTTCTCCCCAAATCTCTGTGTGACTTGGGGGAAGTTGCTTAATCTCTCTGGACTTCAATTTTCTCACTTTTAAGAGCAGGATAATAGTAACAGTTCTCTAAAGCAAAGTTTTGCTCTGTCCCGCTGAGTAGACAGTTCCCCTCCTTCCAGCAGTGGACTCCAACGCTGCCTGCAGAAACCTGGCTCCTTGGCTCTCAGTCACTCGCTTTGGTGGGAGTTGATTCCGACCCCCAAGCTCCAGCGGTGAGCATGTGACCAGGCATGGCCAATCAGAGCAGCACATCCCTCTGGCCTCAATGAGGCCCAATCAGAACCAGCCAGAGCAAACCCTGGGGCTCTGGCCAGAACAATCTAGAAAGCAGCCCTCCCTTCACAGTGGACTTGAACCTAGAAAGGTGTAAGCCTGGAGTGGCCAGGGCCCTACCTGCACAAGGCCTTCTTGCCACAGACAAAACAGAGCTGAGGAGGAGAGGCAAGTTCTTGAGGCTGGATCTAGCCTTACTCCAGGACTTTTCAATGGCATGAGCCAAAATTCCTCTTGTATTCCCCCCTGAAGCCCGTTTGAGTTGAGTCTCTGTTGCTGGGCGGGAATGTTTCCTCACGCTGAGGAAGAACTGTGGAGCTCAGCTCCTGCCTTCTCCCGGGGGCCCCTCCTTGGCTCCAGAGTGAGATGGGCTCCTCCCTCTGCCTCTCGGGGTTCTGAGCAGTGCCTGGGGCTGGCTTTGCATTTATGGGAGCTTCACCCCTCCAGCAGGGCAGGGAATTCCTCGAAGGCAGGGTTCCCATAGCCTCTTCCTCTGTGTTCTTCCTTAGACCTTTAAAGCCACGGGCAAGGAGGGGTTGACTTGGACAAGTGTGGCAAAGATGCAAAACTGACCAAACTCAGCAGTGAAGATAAAGCCCTGAGGCAGGGCTGGCGGAGAAACCCCTGTAGATGCTCAGGACCTTCCCTTCCGGAGACCCCGGGCCCTTTCTGAATATGGGTTTTTTTCCTAGAGGAAGAAATGGAAGAGTCTGCTGAAAAAATCAAGCATGATCGCGAACTCAATTCATTTGCAAGATTCCTTAGCCATTCTAGCGGCTCTTTGAACTCAAACCTAACAGCGGCCACATTTAACCAACCAGCGCAGGTCCTGGGCCCTTGGTGGGAGCCTGTGTTTGGAAGGGTTAAGTTTAGAATCTAAAATCAGATACTATCCAGGTGACCTGGAGCAGGTCACTGCCCATCTTTGAGACTCCTCTTCTCTAAGATGGGGATAAAAATCCTTGTCGTGGTATCAGGGATGTTGGGGGAATAAGCAGAACTATGGGAGAGAATAATAATTAACCACTTGTATGGAGGTGCTCTCCATTCCGTGGAGTTTTTACACCCACCTCTGTGTTTGGCAAAAGGCAGTGTGAACGAAAAGCATGATAAAAATATAAGGGGATAAATTATATTCCCTTAAATTCTTTTCTGGTCATTCCGTGTATTTCTTGCCTCCCTAAGAAGTCAAATCTTTTGATAAGTATGTACTAGCATCACCTTGGCTCAGTGTGCGGCCCTGGGCCAGGAGCTGGGGATGCAGCCGTGACAGCACAGGTGTGGTTTCAGCTTTTATGGAGCTTAGGGTCTAGCGGGGGACCTACCGGAAAAAAAAACCCTACCCAAAATAAATGTACAATTACAAGTGTGATAAATCCTATGATGGAAAAGAATGGAGGCAGGTAAGGGAATAAAAGAGGGCGTCTCTGGATAGTTGTGGCCCGGAGGGCAGCTGAGAGATCTTGCAGAATGTAAGACTTGGCCTGAGACCTGCAGAAGGAATTCGAGCTTGGGCCACAAGTGGGCAAGAAGAGAAGTGCAAGTAGATGGCAGGCACTGGGGCCTGGAGGCCAGGAAGTGGAGGCAGGCTCCGGGCCCCCTGAGGACTGACCCTGGGTGTTCTCCTTATTTATATATTTCTCCTGCTCCACCGTGTCCCCTCCTCGACTCCCACCCGCCAGGGCTCGTAGCCCAGCCCAATGTCTTTGTTATGACAACCTTGTACAGATTACAATACCATGGAACAAATTATAATATTATAACAATGATGCTTAAAATGAACAGTAGAGCTATCTGCTCTGTCCACACCTGCCCATGAGTCTGGCTTACTATGTTATCGTATATCTAGAGGCTCATCTTTGCAGCCTCACTGTGCCCAGCACAGTGCTGGAACACAGAGAACACCCACGAGTTCTATTTTTTGAGTGAGTGGAGACAGGCATTTCAATTGGCACCAGAGGAACTGTCCATTTTTATTGTTTTTGTAAGGCTCGTTGACCACTAATCACAAAGCCGTAATATTTATCAAGCTCTTACTGCCTTGTGTTAGAAAACACCTTTACAACCATTGTCTCCATTCCACTGATGGCAAGACTGAGGGTGAGGGGTGAAGGAACAATCCCAAGGTCACAAGGCTGGGAAACAGCAGAGCAGGGGTTTGAACCGAGGGAACTGTCACCACTTTGAGTGCCCTTCCCTCTACCCAGCTGCACTGAAGGGCACCAGGAGGAGATAAAGTACCCAATTGATTTCTAGGTCACCCGAAGTTCTATTTTTCTCCAAAGAACCCCATCTCCAGGTGGCACCATTTGGCTAAAGTTATGTTTTCAATCTGGTTTTGTAGCCCCACCATGGGCTGTCGTAGCTGGGCAATTAGGGGGAGAAAGGAGGAAGCACGAGCTCCTGTGTCTCTTCTCGGAGAGTCGTGGCCACCAGCTGGCAGGCCACTTCCTCCTGAGAAACCTGGCCTCCTGCTAGTGACTCTGTCCCAGGGGGGCAGAAACCGGCAAGAGGGAGAAATGAGGATCAAGGTTTGTACAACTGGAAACCACACAGAGAGGGACAGTTTGTATCTTCCAGTGGATTCCTCCTCACTAGCTGCTCTTAGCTCAGTCCACTTCCTCAGAGTGAGGTCCCCAGATCGGATGAAAGCCTTCTGTTAAATTCTTCATTGATACTGAGTACTTCTTCCTTCTCTGCGGCGTTTGACGCGATTGCAATTTTACATTGCTTTACATTCATGACTCATTTCATTCATTTAATCCATAGTCTTCACAAAATTAAAAACTTCACAAGGGCGAGAGCCATGTCTGTTTTCCATTCATCCATCATCCATCCATCCATTCATCTACCACCAACCCATTTGTCCATCCACCTATCCACGCATCTATCCAGCCAGCCAGCCAGCCAGCCAGCCACCCAAAACAAATATTACTGAGTGCCAGGCACTGATCTGGCCACTAGGGAAATCACAGTTTCAAAACAAAATGTCTACATGGATGGAGCTTACATTTTGGTGAGGGAGAGAGACCATAACGAGAAATCAAATACGTGTAGAACACATCCAGGTAATATGTGCTGTTAAGAAAAATAAAGCAACGTGGGCAGCGGAAGTGATGGGCAATGGGGGCTCCACCACCAGGACCTCAAAGACTCCTACAAACTTGCCTCCCAGAATTGCCCTCCATAGGACGGGAAGTCCCTGCAGTCACTGGTCACCAACTGGCAGCTCACTTTCTGCTGAGACTCTTGGGCTCCTGCTTCTTCTCTCCCCTTCCCGGGAAAGAAACAAGTGAAAAGAGAAAATTAGGGAGTTAAATTTCCAGTATCCAGCAAAGTGCCTGGCGTTTAGTGGGCACTCAATGGATACCAGATAAATTAACGCATGGATGGATGGAGGGATGAAAGGGTGTTGTCATGGGGATATTTTGGCATGGGCTGGAGGCTGACAGCCCTGGACCCATCTAGAGGGGCAGTGGGCTTTGGGAGTGTGGGTGCCTCACCCTGACTTTTGCCTGCTGCCTTGAGACACATTCTGGGGAAGATGAGACAGACTCAGGGTGGCACCTGGAGGACTCTGAGTCTCCTGAAGCCCCCTCCTCACGCCCCACCTCCCCTCTGGCATGATCTTGGGTCAATGTCCCGGCCCAAAGCCTTGAAGCAAAGGGTGGGGTCCCAGGGTGAGGCTGGAACCTGAGCGACCACAAGAATTCCTCTTCCTGGAGCCACTGAAGTGTAACAAAGCCTCAAGTGGAAACTCAAGTAAAAGTTAATAAGAAAGCCACACTGTGTACCTAATGAATTTTTTAAATCAATTATGAAACAGTCTCATTGATCATTTGTTAACATCTTGAAACCTTTACAAATTAATTTTATTTAAAAATAACTCTCATGGTCTGTTAACTCCATAAATGTGTTTTAAATTTGTTTTTGAAGGCAGCAATAAGCTGTGTGTGTGCGCGCGCATGTGGTTCAGCCCGACCATTCTGACATAAGCTGCTCTGCACTTGAATGGGCTCCACCTGTCCCTTCACAGAAGAGCTGGCTGTTTGCGATGTCAATGTCACTGTCAGTCCTCCTGTCCAGGTGGGTGGCAGCACTGTTGCCGTCGCCCATGTGTTGGACTGTCCTGGGCCAGCAGGATGGCGCCAACAGGAAGGTTTAAAACTGCCACCCAGCTCAGTGGCAGCTCTTCTCGTGGGGCAGAGATAGTGGCTGATGACTGCAGCAAGCAGTGCAAAGAGACCGTGTGAACGCAGGCATCCTGAACCCCAGAAGGCAAAGAGACCCAGGAATCAGAGTTCTGAGGTCTAGCTGATGAGGGACACCGAGGCAGTCCCCAAATGCCAGGCTACCCGGAGAAGCTGGCAGCGGTCCTCTTGACAGTGAAGTGCTGTTCTCTTTTAAGTCATTGACATGGGAACAAATCAATAGGAGAGGGCTTCGAAGACCCACGAAAGGACTGCTCAGCCATTTTCACATGGGCCAAGTCCGTCCCTGAGCTCTGCTTTGGGCCCCCAGTTTGGAGAATGATGCAGAGATCTTGAGAAGAGGCCAGAGGGAGGCAGCCATCACGTGGGAGTGTTGAAAAGCAGGATTAAGGGAGCTAGAAGGATTTTGCATTTTGACTGGGGAAGGGATGGAGGGCAGGGATGCGGAGAGAGAGAGAAGGGCTGACCACTTTCAAGTCTGCAGAGGGTTTTTATGTCACCAGACTTATTTCCGTGCAGAATAGTGGTGGGCTTTTTTTTTGAAGCAAGAGGGAATTAAGTCAGACCCAAAGAAGGCTGACTTGAAGTAAAGCTGCTTTATCACAGAGATGATCTTCCAGCTGAGGCTGTAGAATCTGCCCCTTCCTGAAAACCCTGTCTTCTGAGCAGTAGGGACGGCCTTCGCCGGAGGCCAAACGCTCAATCTGATCTAACAAGAAAAAAATCATAGTGGATTTTCAGAATTGGATGATGGTCTAAAGACTAGTAGTTCAACCTTCAATATTTCATAGATGCGAAGGTGAAAGAGACCTTTTAAACTGTATGATACGTGGAAGGAATTACGGCTTGGCGGTTAGGAGTCCCGATTCAAGGCCCAGTCTGCCATGCACTGGCTCTGTGGTTTACCGACTGAGGATATCAAGTGAGAATAAGACATGGTTCCTGCCCTCAGCGAGCTGACTATCCAGGTGATAGTTGGAATAAAAAGTTATTATAATTTTACCTCAGTGGTCTTTCTCCCCAAAACCTATAACTCTAGTTGAATCATGAGAAAAACATCAGACAAATCCCAGTTGAGGGACATTCTACAAAATACCTGACCAGTATTCCCCAGAATTATCAAGGGCATCAAACAAGGCAAGTGTCAGAAACCGTCAGCCAAGAAGAGACCAAGGAGATACGATGACGACATGTACTGTCCTGGACGGGATCCTGGAACAGAAAAGGGATGTTGGGTAAACACTAACGAAGTCTCAATAAAGTGTGGACTTTAGTTAATAATGTATCTATATTGGTTCATTCATTGTAACAAAGGTACTAAATTAATGCAAGATGTTGATAATGGGGACACTGTATATGGGAACTCTGAACTATCTTTGCAGATTCTCTATAAGTCTAAAATTGTTCTAAAGTAAAAGATTGTTTTTAAAGTTACAATAAAATTCAAACAACTTAAAAAAAACAAACTTCTCTCCTGTTTCCCGTCTTTTATTTCTACATAATCACATTTCTCATGTTCAAATATAGCTCCATTAAATTTATATTTTTGGATAAAGTTTTTTTCTGCCTAGATGCCTACTGCAGGCAATCTGGAATGACAGAGAAGTATACAGCAGAAGAAAAAAAATGAGATAATCACTGTTAAAGTTTCCTCCTAGTCTTCCTTTTCTGGACATATAAATATATAAAATTAGTCTATCTAAAGGTTTGTACCTTGATTTCTTTTTAAATAAACCCTTCTTCAAAATCATTTTTTCATGTCATTGCAAAAACTTTCAAACCTTTTCCCCATATTAAATAATGTATTTTTCTTTTTCTGATTACAAATGAAATACAAAGTAATACAAAATGTAAATATTTCAGAATTACCTATTAGGAAAAGTGAAGGCACCACCCCTCCCACAAACCCACCCCCAGAGATAATCAGCCTGTCATTTGGAGCACATGCCGTGACCCAAAGCATTTTTCATGGCTATATAATATCCCTTCGAGTAGATGTACCACACATTATTTACTTCCCTACTCTCATTGTTGAACAGTTATATTTTCAGTTTTTCACTGAAATTCTGGGCTTCACTTATTCACTATTTATTTGTTCCCATATTATGTACCTGCTGGGCAGCTCCATGTACACTGTTCTAGATAATGAGAATATGGCAGGGAACAAAACAGATGAGAACCCGTGACCATAGAGAGCTTACAATTTAATAAAGGAAACTTGACCATAAACAAGTAAAATGCAGCGTGTCAGGAGGCATATGTGCCACGTGGAAGGCTGCCGGGAAGGGGACAGAGAGAGCCGGGTGGGTCTAGGTGGAGGGGCTGCCATGTTCCTTCCTGGGCCGGAGAAGAGCTCTAAGTCTTGACCCTGAGCTTATGACCATGGCTGATCTCCACAACAGTCCAGAGGAGGCCTTACGCTTTCCTCCCTGGGACATTTATGGATGTCTGACGCCCGCGACCTCAACCTTCCTCCTTTCCCATCTCTGTTAGAGTTGAGTCTGGAGAATTTTACCTCATGCTTTTTCCTCCATGTGAAAACTTTCCAGGAACTTAAATTAACATCAGCCCCTTCCTTTGCCCATGTTCTCACGTGCACAGTGTGTATCACAATTATAACACCCTGGGCTGACTGGTAGAGACCAAAATCCCCACGACGTGGGCTGAGTCAGTCTCTCAGGACCCCGATTCTGCCTCCTAGGAAATGATGCCTCACTCTGGGCCTGTCCCAGTCCCGAGGCCCAGAGGGCAGCAGTCTGGTTCCAGGTGGCCGGAGTGGGGAATGGGCCATGCTGGCCGTGTTCAGCCATCAAAGGACCCCGGAGGCATACTGCCTCCCCTGGGGCTGTGTGAGGATTGCTTTTCCACTGGCACTACGTCCAGGCCTCCCCGAGTGCCTGACAGGAGACCCCACAGCCCTTCACCCAGTGACCAGGAGGGTCCCCGCTGCCTGGCCCCAAATCCTGAGAGAGCAGTCAGAAGTCCCAGGCCTTCCCCACACTCAAGCACAGCCGGGGGCTAAGAGCACCGCTGGTCTGGGTAACTTAGAGAATCACTTAATGTACCACTTAAAATCGCCAGAGAAGGGGGGATTCTCACACTGGAGCGTTAAAAACATCGTCAATTTGATACTTTTCAGAGTACAAAAGGATTTGTTTTTTTTAAAGCGTTAGGTGAGACAAGATGAAGCTGCATAAAGGACAGCTGTCTCCATCACCTGTGCCCACAGCCCTCTGCCCAGCAGCCAGTGTGCGTGGGCTCGAGGCCGGCGCGGGTCCGTGCCACACAGCCCTCTCCTGACACACAGGCAGACCTGGGAGCTGGGAGTGTTGTTTTCATGGAAATGCAGTCCTCCTTTATAAATTCCTCACCATCCACGTTGCTGTGATGGCTCTGCAAGTCGGTGAATCTGAATCTACCTAAATCTGTTTTTTTTTCTTTTGAAGTTTATATGCAACCACACACAGATAATTTGCATATTTAAGATCTTATCCCATACGCTGATTTTTAGGGCAAGCTTTTTTAAACTTGCTTCTTCCCATTATTCCACCTCCCACTTCCAACTCATTCTGCCAACGTGTTTGGTGTCCTATACGTTACTCGACACTTCTGGAATCATACACAGACACATGAATATAAACAAGTGTACAAGATACATATGTTATACGCACCACTGCATCTTGCTTTTCTCACTCTCCACTATGTCATGGAAATTCACCCCCCAAATTTGATGATGAAGCTCTCATTCACTCACAGTGGGCATGAAGTCTAATTTAATTGGCCAATCTTCTAGTGATGGAAATTCATTTAGTTTTTTTTTAATGTCAGTATTTTTATTTATTGATCGATTTTTTTTTTTTTTTTTCTGGGGAAGAGTCACCCTGAGCTAACATCTGTTTCCAATCTTCCTCTTTTTTTATGTGAGCCACTGCCACAGCATGGCCACTGACAGGTGAGTGATGTGGTTCCTCACTCGGGAACTGAATCCGGGCTGCCGAAGCAGAGCACGCTGAACTTAACCACTAGCCCACTGAGGCTGGCCCTGTTTTTAGTCTTTATTTTTGCCTACTACAAACTATGCTGTGCTTAAACATCCTCATGTCTTTGTACATAGGTCCATATCTTTAGGTCATTGTGCTTTTACTTCCGTGGAATCGATTCCCAGGAGTGAAAATTCTGAGACTTTAGGATAATTTAAGAGTTAAAAGAAAAAATATTAGAGAAAGAAAATAAATGATGCAAGCGATGCAAGCCCTAAGCTTGGAGCTTCTGAGGTTGGAACATTTTCCTTGAGCTAATTTTTCTACCTTCATGCCTAACTGGTTCCAAGCGTTCCTTCTGCCTCCTATCAAGGGTCAGAGCAATGGGGCCCCACTCCCTCTCAAATTCTCCCTGGTGCTCGTATATGACAGAAAATACTGAGAGAGGGGGCTGGGGCTTCTTATTAGCCTTGTGACTTGGAAATTCACCCAGCCTCTCTGCACATCTTCTAGCCTCCCCATCTGCAAAGGTCTGATGCCGAGGGCTGCTGGGGATGCCCCCAGAGCCTTAGGAGGTGAAGGTTTGTGAAGGTGCAAGACCGCGCCCTAGTAAGGGGTGGACACTGTTAGCACCACCTTGGACCTGCTCTCGCAGGCCTTGGCAGAAGCTCGGCTACAACCTGGGTCTTCCTCTCTTTGCATATCTGCTTCTAGGGCCTCAGCAGGATATCCAGCTTCCCTTAAGGTTACTGCTTGGAACATAGGTTCTTTCTTTTCCTTAATGGAAAAATTATGGCAATTGAAAGGCACAGCCACCTTCTATTTTAGTATCAACAGATGAATGAGTCATGATGGATGAGAAGGAAAAACCATAAATGCATAGGGTGATTTAGAAAAAAAGACCTTTGTTTGAAACCGGCTGATACAATCTCCACCCATTCATTTGGTCATGTTGTTCATTAACCACGTAGCTGGACCAGGATGAGTGGAGGGGTGGAGCAGGCTGAGGGCAGGGCAGTGTCCTACGCTTGTCCGCATGCACAATAGGAGCTTGGACGAGAATAACGTGTTGAAGTCCGGCGTAAGACTTTGCCCCGTGTCCTGGCACATACACTGTGATGTGTGCCATTGGTTTTTAACCCACTTGCTGTAACCAGGGGGGTAAAGGTGGAGGCGTGCAATATGACACCTTTGCTTTGGAGCCAGTTGAGGAATGCTGAGTTCCGCTGACAGGAGAGTTGCTTCCATGCGGTCGACTTTATGGAAACCGTCCCTCCATATTTATCAAAATCTCAGAGACATGACAGGACGTTGTGGAGAGGATGGGGATGAGTTACGGGACCTGGACTCTAGTAGTGGCTCTGTCACCAAACAGTTTGAAGACCTTCCTGGAGGCACTTCACTTCTTTGGGCCTCAGTTTACCTGTCTGGAAACTACGGCCATTAGACTAGATTGCTTCCAAATCCACTCTCAGCTGTTAAACTCTAAATATTTTTTTAATTAAATAGAGCGTTTTTTAATATAATGAAAGACATCATGTTTCTTAGAGAGAAATCAGAAAATATGGATCGGCCAAAGAAAGAAAATGGAAAAAAATATTAAATCTGAAATCACAGTCCTGAGAATAAAAATTGATAAAAAAAATTCACTTTGAAATCATATTACTGAGCAGTAAACATTATCAACCAACTCATATATATCCTCATAGGCTTTTAAAAAGAGGCATATGTATCTTTTAATAGTTATATATAAAATTTGTACTTCTAGTAAACAAGGGATCCTTCTAGACACACAGCGTTGCAATATGCTTATTTGTAACCTAGCATGACACATGAATTTCTTTTCAAGTTCACAATGAACTTCTTCTCATGTCACTATCAGCCTCATTTAAAATGCCTGCCTGGTTCTTCAGCATATGGATGCTCCAAGTTTTATTGATGCTGGACAGTTAAGATGTTTTGTATTTGCCACCATTAAAAATAATGCTGTGAAGAACATCGTGGTAATTACATCTTCACATATGTGTTAAAATTCTGTCTTTAAATAGGATGTTTAGAAAGGTATGAATGGTTAGTGGGTGGTGTGCGCTAAGAGCAGAGTGTGGAGGCCAAGCTGGACCCAACATGGTTTTTTGAGGGGGAGGGGGGCCAGGAGGGATGTCTGAGCCAAAACACTAACCATGACTTTGTTGAAGGGAATCTCTGCTGTGTGCTGACTGACCAGAGAGCAGGCAGGGGCTAGGTAGCTGGTAGGCGAGATGCTCATAACAGTGTCCACCTGGAGTACCCACCATGTGGTGAAGGGCCATGGGATGTGTCCCAATTTCAAGTACCCAGAGCCCACAAAGGCTTTCAGAGATGTGCACTTAGCAGTGGGGCATTGCTGAGGGGGCAGGTGAGTAATCCTTATTTCGGGGAAATCAGGAGAATGTTCTCTGATAACAATCACTGCTCAGCTATTCCCTGAGGAAAGAACTAAGGGTTCTCCTTCACTGACTCCTGGAATGCCATTTCATGGCCCTCCTCCTTGTGAAAGGGGAAGAATAAAAGTTGAGGTCTCATAAGTGCTTGTGAGATTACTGAGATAATATGTAAAGAGCTTTGATTCTGGTTCCGTCATGAATAAGAAAAATGTGGGATGAGAATGGGGCCAGCAGCTCTGATAACTCAGCAGATGTTGGGGGAACCAGCTCTTAAGTGTGGCCTATGCTGTGATTCAGAGGGAGCCTCTCTGTACCCATTTCACAGACGGGTGCCCTCAGGATGCAGAGGTCCAAGTAATGGGTCCAACTGTGTGCGAGAGAGCCACAGGAGAGCTGGAAACCCATCCTTGGTCCATGGATGACCATCCTCGCCTTACCAGCTTTACTGTTGAAAGGTTGGAATGAGGTAACGTCTCAGAATGTCCTTTGTAAACTATAAAATATTATACATACGTCTATGTGAGAGATTACTACGACTTATAAAGCTAAGTTACAGCAAATTTTAAATGAAAAGCTCAAAATGCCAAGCTGTAGAATGCTAACTTTTCATATTCATTTTTCCTAAAGGGACAATAAGAATTGAGAACATGTATTGAATTCTGCTGTGTGATCTAAGAGCTTCTATGATGTTAACCTGTTTAATCCTCACAAAAATCTTGTGAGGTAAGTGCTACAATGATCCTCATCTTATAGATGAGGAAACCGGGGCACAGAGAGGTTAAATAATTTGCAAAAAATCATCCCATCTATATGTACTAAGTCTGCTGGCTCCTGTAGTTTGTGATGCATTCCTAGATCATATAAGGATGTACTCATTCCCAGAAAAAGAGGACTTGGGTTTCACCTGACCATTACGGTGCCTTTGGAAAGTCTGGGCCAACCCAGAGATTTGCCCCCCTGTTTTGCCAGCACAAGGCTGACCACCCCAGCTGGGGGTTCTCTAGTGCGCCATGCAGAGTCTCTTTCAGAACAGAAAGGGTTAAGCTGACCCATGGCCCAGAGGACCCCATGCTATTTTCCTTCTGTGCCACATATGTAGATGGGCCCCAAAGATGAACATCTCTCCTCATTGGAAATCATGAATTTTTATGAAGCCAGTCCAGAATTCCCAGAATTCAGTCGGGTGCACTTTGCAGACCCTAAAACGCTGTCACCATGGAAGGTTTCATTGCTTGCACCTGCTAAAACATTTGAGGCATTTGAGAGGCAGTGAAACACATTTGCTTTTCATTTTATCTGACTCTGGAAACCTTTGAAGTGTTTAATAGTAGAGCCCAGGAAAGATGCCCGCCTCTTAATCATTGACTTGTAAGGCACATTCTCGGCTGGTAGCCTGTCAAGCAGAAACTGACCTGAGCCCAGTTTTATTAAGTGTCACATGCCCAGTCACTGTTCATTAAAGGTGTTTTAAGGTTTGAATTATGTAATTTATGAGAAAAAGAAATAAAAATTCCATTGTTTTATTAATATGCAGCCCCGATCTCTCACTCGTAACAAACCTGAAGGAAAGTTGGGTGAAAGGACACGAAGGCGGGAGCTGGAGGTGGTTCTCTGTTCTCAGGCCTTCCTCGGCCCCGGCCCTCCCGTGTCCACTCCATCCAACCCCAAGCAGGAGCCAGGCAAGGCGGCAGAGCTCTGGGAAGGGAGCCGGCCCAAACTGTCCTCCTATTCTCCCCCTTCCTGAGACCCGAGGTGACAAAGCAGCCACATTTCTCCCCTCTTCCTTCTCTTCCACCTCTTTTGCACAAAGGCCTAAGACAAACAAACAGCAGGAGAAAGCATTCCTAGAGTGACCCGGGTGACCACGTAGGTCACAATCATTGAGAACTCAGGTGCCTGCGTCTCAGGAGAGCCGGGAGAGGCCACCTGCTCTGGGTAAAGGATCTCATTGGCTCCTCACCTACCTGAAGGAAAGGGGTGACCGTCTCCATTTTACAGAAGAAAGAGAGGTGCCAAGTCAGGCCACAGGGCTGCCCTGTCCTTTCCTCTTGGGGACTGAGGGCATCCTTAGCCCAGGTCAGCCCTCTGGGAATCATGCTGCTGGGCTTGCCATGGGGTGTGGATGGACCAGACTGGGCAGTGTGTGCCTCTTCTGGACGTGAGCTCTGCACAGAGGCCCAGCAGCCCCCAGAAAGGCTAGCAGACTTCACAAAGGACGTTTTTCTCCTATAGATTCTTAAGTTCTTGTCGGAGCATTTACAACTCCTAGTCCACCAGAGTCTTTGCATGAGGGTTGCTCCCAGCTGGGTCTCCCACATCTGATGTGGTGGGACCCCACCCTCCTCCTAAGGCTCCCATTCCCCTCCCCAGCTTCCAAACAAAGGTGAGGGAGCCAGCCCTGCCTGCCAGGGAGTGAGGGTGGCTTCGAAATCTTCCAGCAGTTGTTCGCTCATCAGATCTCCCTCTGACCAGCACAATAAAGCACCACCAAGGCGAAAAGTCCTTTTCCAAACTGTGGACGGCCCAGAATGTTTAGTCTGTGGTTAGGATTTGAAAGCTGGTGCCGCTGAAGGCATTTCTTCCCCTGTGTGTGCCCCCACTTTCCTGTACCCCACACAGAGAGAACCATGAACTTGATTTTGAGCATTTTCTTAATCAAGTGACTCATGTGTTACAGGTGCAAAGTTATACCAGGCTTTTCCCCTTTGGCTCAAATTTGTGAGTTTTTATTTCTGAAAGGGGATCTCAGGTGCTAAGCCTTTTCTAAGACATCTCACAGGAATGGTGTAAGGTTTTTGAGAACAGGGGCCCTTTAAAATCTGGAGGGGGTGGGGGCATGGCTAGAGATCAATGAACTCCTGTTTGGGGAGCTCCATGTTCCGAGCCAGCCCACAATAGGAAAGGCCCTGTTTGCAAGAGGCGAGCTGGTGGGCCAGGTTTTATAAATCGACGTCAATCATTAACCCACTTAATTTCGAATTACCAATTCAACTGATATTTCGATAGCGCTGGCTGCTGGCAATCTGGACTGGAGGAGCTGATGCCTTTGATCTGCCAGCCCAATTTCCATTAGCATTAAAACCACAGACCTCTGCTGGGCCACAGGCCGGAGAGTTCTGACATCTCCCAGTATCTTGTGGGAGCTCTGAGCTGCTTGTCCCAATGCTGAGGGAGCTCTGGGTAGTGTCTCCAGAAATAGTCATCAGGAATCTATTGACTCATTAATTCTACAGTTTTCAGCGTTGTGCTATGCCCTGGGAGTCAGAGAGGAGTAAGTGATTTCCGCCGGTCCGAGAAACAGACAGGGAACAGGCCATCCCAGCACACAGGGTTTGAGACTTGCCTTGTTGGAGAAGAGTAGGCAGCCGTGGGGGCTTTAAGGAGGCTCATCAGGGAAGGCTTCCTAGAGGAGGTGACACCAAAGCTGAGACCTGAAGCTGTAGTTGAGATAGCTGGGCTGTGGGCAGAAAGGCAAACTGAGAAGAACCTTCTAAGCCCTGGGAAGGAGTTTGGAATTTCACCCCAGGGTAATGGAAGCCGTTGCTGGGTTTTACGAAGGGGTGGGTAACATGAGGAGATTCGTGTTCTGGAGGGCCAAGCATGGAGAGTCGATTGGAGTGGGGCAAGAACGGAAGCATGGAGACCAGGTAGGAGTCTGACATCAGGCTGCCAAGGGGGCATTTGTGGGGAGATCCTGTCAGGAGACCCAGCCCTGGGACATAACGAGCCACCCTCCCCCCGACACCCCCTGCCCAGGACCACTAAGGCAGGGCCCTCCTGGAGTGTGTCTGTGCCTGAACCCACTGAGCCCCTGCTCACAGGCGGGAAGTCTCAGGGAAATAAATACCGTGACAGTGGAGAGGGGCGTCAGAGGATGGATTGGTGGAGAGTGTTCCTTCTTCAAGTCTAGCGAGATTTAATCGAGCTGTTGGAGTTGGATGGCTTTGGGGACTGAAAATCAAGGAAAGAACTTCCCTTGGACTCTAGACACACATCAGGTAAGAGCCGGGCCAGGGCAGCCATGGACAGCTGTGCAGGCTCAGCACACAACAGGCACCATGCGGGCTGAGTGGCCTGGAACCTCTGTCAAGCATCAAGATGTCTCAGCTTGAATGTTGGAGACTATTTTTTATAGTGAGGAGAGAGAGGTACTTGCTATACCCAGTGAGACTCCTGGCCCTTTCTATCAAAAATGTGTTTAATGTGAATACCATCTATCAATCATTAGGTTTTTTTACTAACTGAACACCTACTATGCTCTGGCTCTGATGTATGCTTTCACATCTTAGCTCATTTAATTCTCTCATCCCTGAGAGGTAGGGATCATTATGTCCATTTTCACTGATGGGAAAGTTGATGCCCAGAGAGAGTAAATCACTGGTGGAAGGTCACAGGGCTGATACACGGAAGAGTAGGGAATTGTGTAGGCTTGACAGGTGAATCCAGGCATGGCTGAGACACTCTTTAAAGGCTGAGGTTGGCGTGGGGAGTCAAACGGCTCTGCAGTGGTGTTCGGTGACATGAGCAGGCATGAGGGTTCCTGGGAGAAGCAGGTCCCCTGAAAAGTTAGGTGCTCTCTGTGTCCAGCGTCCTGCTCTCCTGAATCTTCTCCAGCCCCTCCCCTTACCAGGCCACTGAACAGGAAGGCTCTGTCCGTCAGCTTGGGTGGCGTGTTCCTCATTTCTGCACATCTTCCCGTCATTCTGACAGTGCAGCTCACTTAGATGAGTCCGCTCATCCACCTTTGTCAAGGCACTGAAGGCAGTGCTGCCTGCAGATACAGCCTGGGGGAAGAGAGGAGAGGTTTGCCTGACCTGGCCCAGCCTCTAACCATGCCTCACGCAGAGTCAGTGGCAAGGGGAATGGGAGGGGCCATCGAGTCTGAAGATGCTAGGAGTTAACAGCACAGAGACACGCACTGCACCTCAACTGCCATCGTCACCTCTACAGATTCCCGTGGCTGCCATGTTGGAGCTGATGGCAAATGTTGACCTGAGAGAAGCTGAGAGAAATGGGGAGAGTATTGCTTCTCATTCAGCGGGTGCAAATCAGAGCAGTCCGACACCCTCTCCAAAAAGTTGACGTTTAGATGTCTTTGGATGATACATTATCCAAACAGACTGCTCTGCCCTAGGGGTCACTGGAAAGAGAGAGGACCCCTCCTGATTTCATAGTGAATTCTAAGGGTGACAGGATAGCACATAGCCTCTGTTCTATGCTGGGCCCTTGGAGGCACCTTGGATATCTGTTTACCTCTCCAGGCCACCCTCTGGGATGGCTAACACGATCCACATTTTACAAAGCAGAAGGTTGGGGCTCACAGATTCAACAGGGTGTCCAAGATCTTGGCAGCAGAGATGGACACTCACTTGCTTCTGACTCATTCCAAGAAGTTTCCTGTCCACGTGGCTGTGGGGCCTCACACAAAGGAGAGAGAGGGTTTGGGCAGGTGGGGTCCATTTTACAAGATCTATAAAGAGGTGTTGGTAAGCACATTGCCGTCATTTTAGACAGATTTTATTAATCACAACAGCAGCGCCTACTGTCCCCTTTCAGTACATGGGATATTTCCAAACTATCCCAATTTGAAATTAACCTACCACCATTGAGATTTTTATCCACAGTTGGTGCTTATTCTGGGAGAAAAAGGAGACAAACACGAAACTCTACCTGCCCCCAAATGGGAAGAGGACTGGTGCTGACTTGCCAAGTAAGGGAGGCGGATTTAGGGCCCTGAAAAATTGGCTCCAGATTGCCACCCAAATGCTGGGGATGGGTGGGCACAGGGGCCCAAGCCAGGTGTCATTCCCTGAGGCTGAGAGGTGACATGATGGATGAGACAGAGTAACTTGGGCCATCCCCCAGCCTGCCCTGGTCTTTCCCAAATGACCCGTACACTGCAGTTCTTCCGAATTCAGTGACTCAAGCTGGAGACCATAGGCACAGTCCTGGGAAGCCATGAGTCCCACACAAACTTTAGAAAATCCTCTTTTAGTTCAATAATATAAAAATAATTCTTTTTTTTTTTTTTTTTTTAAAGATTGGCGCCTGAGCTAACAACTGTTGCCAATCTTTTTTTTTTTTCTGCATTATCTTCCCAAACCCCCCGTACATAGTTGTATATCTTAGTTGCAGGTCCTTCTAGTTGTGGGATGTGGGACGCCGCCTCAACGTGGCCTGACCAGCGGTGCCGTGTCCGCGCCCAGGATCCGAACCCTGGGCCGCCGCAGTGGAGCCCGCGAACTTAACCACTCGGCCATGGAGCCGGCCCCTAAAAATAATTCTTTAACCAGACAACAAAACACATCTCTGTTGCAATGATAATTTGCTTTGTTGTAGAATAAGCCTTTCATTTTTCAGTGTCTCAAATTGGGGTTCAAGATTAATTCCCCAGAATCAATGTTTTTTCCCCTTAAATGGAGTCCATGCACAGTTGGAGTTTGAGAAACCTGGCCCCAACATAAAATTATCCTCCCAAGCTCCAGCGATCAGAAACAATGGGCAAATTCCAATCTGAGACCCCAGGGGCCCTGCTCTAGGCCCGCTGGCCATGAGACAATGGGAAGGGAAAAAAAGTCCATTTGCCCATTTAGCTCTTCTTCCCAACTCTTAGCAAAGCCTGCTTCATAAAAGATGGAACCTGGCTGAGGTGGCATGATGTCAAGCAGGAGGACACAGCAGGGTCCCTAGAGACTCAGCCCCACGTTAAATGGGAGTAATTTCCTGACTAACCGCTGATTCTCTCTGGGGGTGGATCCTGGAATGTTACCCAGTTTCCGGTTTGGCTGCTTCGGTCTGGAGCGTCAGACATGTGCTCCCACTTTCGTGTGCACTCTTAAAGATGTAGGAGTTGTGTGGCCCAGTGCATTCTGTGGATCTGCAGCTGTTCAGCTGCTGTAGGACTCCGGCTGGACATACACTGATGGCTCGCCATCAACAGTGACAGAAATACAGAAATAGTCTCAGCCAGTGTTGACCAAGCTCTCACTATGCAATGTTATCTCATTTTATCCTCACTGAAGCCCATTGAGGTGATTAGCATTGCCCCCTTTTTAGACACCCAAGATTTGGGCAGGTCAAGTAAACTCCAAGATCCCCTATACAAGAGCTGTATCCACAGCCACTTCACTTGATTTCCAACTGTCACAGAGGAGTTTTGCTGGATACTTAGCGTGTGAAGATCCTTTTTCTGGGTGTAATTGGGGATGACATATCCTGCCCTTTAGAATCATGATTGTCCCAACGGTGGCTACTAGTCCCATGTAGCTACTGAGCACTTGTGATGGGGCTACTCCTAATTGAGATGTTCTGTATCAAGCACACACTGAATTTCAAAGACAGTGCAAAAAAGAGAATGCAACACATTTCATTAATATTTTTAATGATTGTGTATTGAAATGATAATATTTTAGACATGCTGGGTTAAATAAAATATATTATTAAAATAAATTTTGCTTGTTTCTCTTTACTTTTTATCAATGTGGCTACTAGAAAATTTAAAATGACATCTGTGGCCTTGTTCTTTTTCTTCAGACATCAGTGCCCTAGAGATTCTGCTGAGAAGCATGATGCCAGTTTGGTGCTGGCTGTGGGGCTGGCCCAGAAAGTCCCAATCTTCAGGCTTCTCTCCTCGCGATGGTGATGACGCGTCCTAGGAGAAAAGGACTGCATTTGTCCTTCTGCCTCCAACAGCAACAAGCAGGGGACTGCGCATGCGGAAGAAACTTTAGAAGCACAGTCGATTCCTGTTATTTCTGGTCGTTATATTCTATAAAGTTGCCACACAAAATGAATTAGCAGATACGGACCCACTTCTCCTAGGAGAAATACAGAGTTAGGTTCCTGTGAGACATTTCTTACAACATTTTTGCCAATTGATCAATACATCCTCTTGTTTAATGTGGGTTTCTGTTTAAAGACATCCTAATGTATATATTGTTGATTCACTAACATTGAACTCGCAGCCAAGAGCATTAGAACTCATGCCTAAGCAAAGTTTATCTAACACTCCCTAAGGCACAGCACAGGCTTCATACGCTCAGGGACACCACACAGTACTATGCTTGGGGACCATTTTAAATAGTGAAATCACAAAAAGCACAAAAATGTGACAAACGAGGCACTGGAAATACTACGCAAAGGACACATGACACTCATGTAGAGTGATTCAGATTTTTCGCTGCTCTACACATGTCTGCAAATGACCCCAAAAGCACTGGGAATACTGATTTTGGAGTTACAAATAAATTTTAGTGCCTTTGCAAATACAGAATCCACAAATCATGAGGCTCAATTATACTTGCTAATTGTGGTCAGTCCTGCTTCTCATTTCCCACTGGCCTGGGCGTTTGCTCTCAAATCTTCCCCTGAGAGTCCTGGTTGTGTCCATTTACCGAGGGCACACTCCCCATGCTGCAGGGGCAGACTGCACAGTGGATGAAGCCTGGCCTTGGAGGAGAGGAAGAGCGACTGGGTCAGCCCTGGACTCACAGTCCATGACTCCTGGGACCTGGGCTGGATGTTTCACTTCTCTAAGCCTCAGCTATCCGATCTGCAAAATGGGGGTCATGATGCCTCGTCTCCCTCCCTTGTGGATGCTGGCACGAAGATGTAATGAGATGACTATGCAAAAGTGCTTTGGAAGCGGTAAATAACACACAGATGTACAGGATTCACCTGCTTTCCTCATGCACGCACGTGCAGCCGTGCGCTGGGAAAGGCAGGTCTTGTCAGCGCTCCCGCAGTAAGAACACAGGCTCTGCAACCGGAATCCCGGCTCTGCCACTGACTGCCTATATGAGCTTGCACGAGTGACTGAACCTCTCAAGGCCCTCTCTGCCCCGTGAGGTGGGGATGACACTAACAGGATTGACCTTGTAGGGATGCTGTCAAGACTCAATGAGACAGTGCAGGGAAAGCACTTCACACAGGACCCAGACAGAGAGGACACCCAACGGTGGTGGCTAGTCTCACGACAAGTGACTGTGCCCCTCATCTGGGCTGAGTGACGGGGTCAGGGAGGTCACGAGAGCCTCAGCCTCCTCTCTGTAAAGCTGAGTGACAGCACCTCCTTCAGATAGTGGGGTGAGAAAGCTGGACACATAAGAAATGCTTCGGGCTCCGTCCTCTCTCCCTCCTTTTGTTGAATCCTCTGGACCCGTACTTCCGCACGTGTTAACGGACAGTAAAAGCAGCTGCTCAGCTAGGAGGTTGTGTGATTGGATGAGGTCATTTACCAAGAGCACCAAGTACAGTGCCCAGCACCCAGGGAGACGGGGGGCACGGTACGTCCATCCATCCTTCCTCCTGTCTCCCCTCCAAGTGGGTCCAACAAACTGCTGGGAAGAAATAAACAAAACTTCACTAACTGGCTCATGGAGGGCGTGGATTTCAGGAAGCCCAGCCTCACCGACTCCTAGGAGGAAGCCTGGCTTAGGGGAGGGCTTGGAGGGGGCGGCTGGAGTGGGTCACCCTCTGGACTGAGGAATTTGATTCCCTGGAGAGCTTCAGATGAAAACATCTGGCCCGACCTGGGGCAGGCCTGCTGGGTTTGGAGAGCGGGTGGGGGTGGCGTCAGGGGCTCATTTGTCAACATCCTCAGGAGACATGAACTCGGACCTCCTGAGCAATGGGACTGGGGACAGAGAGGGATGTCCCCTGCTCCTTCTGCTTTCTCTCACACGGCTTCTAAGGAAATTCCACTGCATTGTATTTACAAGGCATCCCCAACTGTCAGCTTCCTTGAACACAATGTATTTAATAAAAAGCCATTAAGCCTTGTAAAGCTGTCAGAAATCTAAATGACACTTGTAATAAAATCTTGTCGGGTGACCTGTTCCGGTTAATCAGGTCCAGTGACATCATCACCCGCGGATCTGCCTGATACCCAGGGTGCTAGGTATATTTAGACAGCTTTATGATCCACGCGGATTTGAGTTATTAAAATTGTACAGTTTTGCAAGGAATTTGGGATTTAATAAAGCAGTGGAGAAACTACAAAAGGAGCAATAACCTTCCACAAAGCCAATCCTCCCGCGTGCTGGGGGCGTGCGCTCCGGCTAGTCGGCCGGCAGATCTAATGCCAGGCACTCAAGTGGGCGATTTTATGTGTCTATAATGTGTATATATGGCATCTGCAGGGCTGGCAAATATATTACATTGTACCCAATGACTTCAAGGTGGTGAATTGTGCTTAAATGTAAAGATTTATGGAGTTGTTCAGATTACAAGAAGATATTACCACCAATTGCTTATTGGCCCTAATAAGCCTCTTTTGAGCAAATACAACCGCGGGACTGTAAATATCTTTGGCTCTACTCACCACCTGGGTAGTTTCCGGGGCTCTAGTCCCTTTAAGGCATAACTTTACTTATCTTGAACTACAAAAGCCAGGCTTCATGTAACAATCAGGATGAGACACACGGACAGACACAGACAAGGGATATCCATTTGCTCAATAATCTATAAATTTAGACTAATGGGGCAGATATCAAAAAAATGTGTTGGTCGCAAGGTAAATAAATCACACGTGGTCTCCTGGCATAAACTGGCACAGCATCCCTGATATTTCAGTCAAATTATTCCATTTGTTTCTAAAGATATTTTAATCCCACATGACCTCAAACTTCCCGTGAACCAGGGCCTGGACCCAAGGCCGCCCACGGCCTTTGCAATAAATCCGTTGTCTCCCTTCTCGGCCCTCAACCCAGGCCCATAGATCACCTCTCCTCGCATCTTGCTTCAATTACTCAATTAACTGCAGTAAAGTTCCTGTAGGTTTTGCAGATGTGGCTTTATTATCAAGGCCTCTGACGAACAGGAGAGTTCAGGAGCCGAGGTTATGGGAAGGTTGATGGGGGAAGGGCCAGGATGGAGTACAGGGGATATTCCCAGCAACCGCTGGGGCCGAAGCCCAGAGAGGGGCATTGCTCCCCCCTTGCTAACCTGTGCTGTTAAATGCCCTTCGCTGCCTGGAGAATTCGTGATGTTATCTCCCTGAGAAACTGCTTGGGAGAAGTAGGTATTCCACCTTCTGATGAGATAATGCTGTGATTAACAGATGCTTAATTGGGCCATTTATCAAGAACAGGGCCTGCCTCCAAGTCAGTACGCTAAGTAAATTATTACCCACCCTGCAGGTGTTGGACTGGCAGATCTATTACTCTTCTCGAAGTGGTCTTCAGAAGATTTTATATGAAAAGATGATTTATTTCCAAAAGGAATTCTATTGTGCTCTTATTTATCCAGAAGGTAGCAGGGTTCTGCCCGGCCCCTCTTCCTTCGTGGACAAAAGAGGGTTGTTGAAAATTAGAATCATGGAGTCCGAGGGGGGCAGAGCCAGAGGAACACTTAGAAACCTGCTAGGGTCACCTGGCCATTTTACAGACGATAACACTGAGGCTTGAGCAGACTATGTCAAGTTAGACAGCCAGTGAGCAAATTAGCAAAGGTATTCCCTCACCCCTTTTTTTTAAAAGTGTGATTTCTCTAGCTGATTAATAGAATTCCTAAAAAGCAAGAATTCAGTTCTGAACAAGACAGTTTCTGCTTTAAAGTGGGGTGTCAACTTGGCGTTATTGACATTTGGGGCTGGACCATTTTGTTGTGGGGGCTTTCCTCTGCATTGTGGGATGTTTAGCAGCCTCCTGGCCTCCATCCACTAGACGCTGGTAGCACCCTCCCTCCCAGTTAAGACCACCAAAAATGTCTCCAGACATTGCAAATGTCCCCTGGGGGGCAAAATTGTCCCGGTTGAGAAGCACTGATTTCAAGTATTGTCATCATCATCACGAGATTAGTAATATGAATAATAGCAGCTACGTTCGTTGAGTACTGGAAATGGCTAAATATTTTATATATATTCTCTCATTTAACCCTCACAAAAACTCTGTTATGTGGGTATTATTATTACTCCATTTTACAGGTAAGAAAGTCTAGGCTCAGACAGGTTAAGGTTTGCCCAAGGTCAAGCAGCTAGTAAGTGCCAGAGGTGGGGTGCCAACTGCGGAGCTAGCCATACCACTAAACAAAGGATGAGGCTGCTAAATTTGGATTTGTGATTAAGCAATGAAACTGTACAATTTTGTTTCCTATTGTCCCTAGTAGTGAACTTGTCTTCAAAAATATGTTGGGATAATAAGTCATCTTGTTCCCACATTAAAAGGAAAAAGATGTACCACATGGCTTGTCAATGGGATGCGCTGGTTTCTCCGTAGATTACGGAGTGGTGTCTTTCCGGCATTCAGAGGAAGCACAGTGTTAGTCCACATCATGCAGGAAGGCACTCAGGAGCGTAAGCACGCGCAGAATTAGGAACATCTGAGCCACTCTATCTCACTGAGCAAATATCTCTTCTGCTGTGTCCAAAATTTCCAGAGACGCTTAGCCTGGTCTTCTCTAATAGGTTGGGGCGGATGGCTTCCCCACACCTGGAGTGGCCTGGTCCCTGGGCTGGGAAGTTCCCAGGTGGAAGATGAAGAAGGCCATGGCTCTAAGGGTAGAGTGGGTTTCATACCAGGAAATAAAGTCAGTGTAAAACAAGGATACGAGGTGAGACACTACCACATGGCAGATTTGTGACATCAGTGTCTGCAAGTGAGTCCAGGTGGCTCTGGGCATGGGATTTGGGGGTGAAATAAGAGAATGTCTTTCATTTGCAAGAGTGTAAATAAAGTGCAGTTCTCCGCGACAGTGTGTGATCGGAATTCCCCGACCTACAGCAAGTGCTCCAGATTTTATGGCCGAATCCTTGGATTAATCTGATTCTCTCTCTTCTATTGCCCTTTGCCCTGATTTCCTTGTCTATTTATTTTATTCTGTTGTGTGTGTGTGGATAGACAGATAGATCGATCTATCATCTCATAGATCATATTTATTCATATATATGTGTGTGTATAAATAGATAGTGTTTTTTTGGTAAATCATGCCAAATCCTTCTTAAAGAAGCAGACATAAATAAGAAAACTGTGACAATATAACAGCTTGAAAGGTTAGGCTTCACTATGGAGTTTTAGGGGATTGGTAATCACTACGGAATTCCCTGTTTCTTAAAAGAAACACTTTACCAACTTTCACACCAGCGTTTCCCAGGGCCTCTGCACACTGTCAGCACACTCCTGCTGGAGTGAGCCCAAGCCACAAGGAGGGCACCCCACGCCAGATGCGCATCCTGGCCAGGCGGGCCTGCTGCACCATTTATTTCCTTACTTCCACCTGTTTCGTGTTTTTCATTCCAACAAGACTCCTTGCCTGTCAAGTGAGGCTGCACGTAAGAAGACTTTGCCAACTATGAAGCAATTTTCAAAACTCAGGCTCTGTTGTCTGTTCTCATCCTAATCGTTTGCCTCAATTTTTCTATCCAAGGTAATAAGCCAGGAAGATGTGCAGGGGAAGTGAATTCTCAGATGAATTATAAAGGGCTCTAGACTCAAAGAAAGTGACCGGAAACACTGGCATGAGCCCTAGCTTCAGAGAGAGAGAAAGGAGACGCCCCATTTCAGTCAGTGTTTCTGCCCAGGTATACATTTTCTTTATTACATGCGGAAAGATGCTAGCATGCGCACTGTGGTAATATGTGGGGAGCACCCATAACTTCACCCATAACTATCCCAAGGGGCTCATAAGGGAGCTATTTAACCCACAAGGAAGATCAAAGAAGATGAAGCTGGAAAGGAGATAAAGGGCTTGTTCAAGGTCATTTGGTCATCAACGACCAAGTTTGGATTTGAACCCTGACCTGTCTGATCCCAGACTCAGCATTTCTCCATTCAGTTTCTCCACTAGAGGAAGCAATCCCAGAACCTTCTGGGTGCCAAGGCCTGTCCCTGGTACCAGGGATGTGGAGAAAGACATTCCAGTGGGGTTTTATGGGAGGCCCATGGCTTCCTCCCCAGCACCAGGTGGCCTTTGTAGGGGGTCCTCCTCTGCAGCCCTTCCTTGTAACAGGCCACATGGCGGGCGGGGATTTGCTCTGTCGTTTTCTTTCGTTGCTGCTATTACACTCATTTCTCTCTGAAAACAGACCTCTCCCTGGTTCTCCGGCCTGGCCATCTGCTCACTGTCCCCTCACAGGCCCTGGCTCGGGCTGGCGGTGTGGAGCAGGCCTTCGTAAATACCCGCTGATGGGCTGTGGATTGATCCGGGCCTCAGTTGTGATGGGTGTGGAGGGACTTGCTAAGTTGCTCCTGACAACTGCGCGTCTCGTTCCATCTCCAGGCCCAGCCTGAAGTCACCAGCTCATAACACACCTCCCCACCCACAGGGAGAGGAGAGAAAGGCAATCATTTCAGATCCTGAGATGTGAAAACTGCCTGTTGGCTGCCCCCCTCCCCACTCCCCCCTGCCGCTGCCCTTTTCTCTGGCCTCCCCTGAGGTGACAGTGGCTTCAGCTTAAGGGAAGGCCCCTCTGGTGGCTCAGCTACCTGGGGATGGGGGTGCAGGCAATGGTGACCGTCCCCGAAGGAGGTGAATGTCAAAAACGGTCCCCTTTGGGAAGAGGGAGGGCATTTTATTTTAAGGGACCATTTGCTGGCTTTGGCTGTTGTCAAAATCCCGCTTGAGCACCATCCTGTTTATCGTGCGCGAAGGTGAGGTGGACCCGAGGTCCACGCAGGTTGGGGGGGCGCGCATCTGAGCAGACGGAAAGCAGACCCATTCCTGCCTTGTGGTTTATGCCACGTGTCCTGGGCTGGGCCCCAAACAACACTGGTAATCACGCTTATTCGCTCTTTTACCAAATCTTCAGTGAGCACCTACTGTGTGCCCAGCCCTGGGAGAATGGTGGTGGCCCAATGGTGGGTCCCTGCCTTCACGAAACGTAAAGATTAGTGGGCATTAAAGGTAAGCATTAATCAGATATTCTCACAAATAAGTATTTGAGGGAAAACTGAGATGAGGGCCCTGAAAGAAAAGTAATGGAGGGCAATCAGAGCACAGGAGGGCTCCTCGTTTGGAGCGAGCGGCCAGAAGTGGCTTCTCTGAGGAAAGGAGCCGAGCCCTGAAGGACCTGAGATGTGAATAAGTAGTTAAAGGAAAGGAAGAAGAGCAGCATGTGTGAGGCAACAGGAACAGGAGAGAGTTTGCTTCCTGGGAGGCTCTGCAAGGTGGGCTGACGTGAGGGCCGAGCTCCGCAGGGTGAAGCAGACGGAGCTTTTCAGAACTGTCCAAGATGGCGAAGGCTGGCTTTACACAAAACTGTGAGGTGGCCTCTCTTTGGGGCTTCCCTCTGGGGCAGTCCCCTCCACCCAGATGCCTGTGCTCACCTCCACCCCCTTTCCACCAATCCTGCTCTCAAGAAATAATCTCAGTGGGGCCGGCCCGGTGGCACAGCGGTTAAGTGCGCACATTCCGCTTCGGCGGCCCGGGGTTTGTCGGTTCGGATCCCAGGTGCGGAGATGGCACGGCTCATCAAGCCATGCTGTGGCAGTCGTCCCACATATAAAGTAGAGGAAGATGGGCACGGATGTTAGCTCAGGGCCAGTCTTCCTCAGCAAAAAGAGGAGGATTGGCAGCAGATGTTAGCTCAGGGCTAATCTTCCTCAAGAAAAAAAAATCCCAGGCCATTGTATTAATCAAAAAATCAATCCAAAATTAATTTTAAATTAATTTAAAAAAAAGAAAGAAAGCAAGGAAGCAAGCAAACAAAGGCTCCTACTATGTACCTGTGAGGGATAGAGATGAACAGGATGTGGCCTCTGCCCCAAGATGCTCACAGCTCCTTTAATCTGCCCCCATGGAACCATCTGCAAGACCCCAGAGATAAGGGCCCAAGACAGGGAATTATGGGAATTCAGAGAAGAGCACATGACCACCAGGGGAGGTGGGTGGGGGCTTCTTGTAGGAGGTGGATTTCTGCAGATTAACCTGCTCACAGGTTAAGGGAACCACCTTGAAAAGAAGTCTCGTGTCCCCTCTCAAGGGGGCTGTCTTCCCAGCCGCATGTCCGATGGAGGGACAAAGGGGATCCAAGGAGCAGGGAGGACACTCTTGAAAGGACAGGGGCCCTTGATGCAGAAGAGCCCGTGTTCCTTGTGAAAAGAGAAGGCTCCTCTCTCTGCTAGACTCTTCCTCCTGGCTGGGAGCCCTGCCCGTGCTGAGGACAGCTTTCAGTACAGGACTCAGCGCCACAGCGGACCAAACCAGAAAAGTCCCCAGGTCAGGCCCCTAAAGATCTTCTGAAGGAGGGTGGACCTCAGAGCCCAGCAAACTGCCCATCCTTACAACTTCTTCAAAACTCAGTTCCACTCTCCTCTGCTGGATTTTAGGGGAGACAGACGTGCAGGTCACTCTGTGCCTCAGTTATCTTATTACAAGCCCACCAATCCCCACCTCGTGCCATGTGACTGCACACGTGAATGAAATGGTGACACTGCCAGGGAGTATGTATTGAGAAGCGGCCAGACACAGGCACGGTGCTCCATCCACCACTGACAGTCCACAGGTGGGGTCTCTCAGTGTCCTGCCTTTCCAGATGAGGCACTGACGCTAGAAGGTTGATCCCCTGCCCAAGGTCACACAGGTCGTTCTGATGGCTTTGACTGCAGAGCCCGCCCTCTGAGGCTCAGCGCTATCCTGGGTTGTATCTCCTGGTACTTTCTAGTGAGCAATTGCTAAAACATGGTGTCCAGCCAGCAGGAGTGCTCTGAGCAGGGCCCCTCGAGGTCCCTGAGCCCCATTTTATGGATGGGAAGGACGTCACGGAGGGCGGGATGCGGAGGGAAGTGGGTAAGTGAATTACTCCTGCCCCCGAGGGAGCCATGGCGGCCCAAATAGCTGGCGGCGGGCACATGGCGCTTTTCCACTCGGCCGCCTCGGCCGCACTCCTAGAGCCCGGCTGATAATTGCTCATTATGTGCTTAATCTGGGCACAGCCGGGCCTGGCAGTGGAATGCATCACTTCAAAGCGAGCTCTTCAAAGGAGCAGAAAGCTGGCCTCTGGGGTAATTAGCAGAGGGCCTATTCTCTCCTGCTTGGGATAGTTGGCGGGTTTCGGGTGAGGTCCAAACGGCAGGAAGGGAAGCTCAGGGTTGTCAACTCTCCTGAACTTGGCCAGGCAGGCCAATGCCTCACATCACCCAGTTTTTTTGTGTGTGTGTGTTTTTCTTTTATAAACTGCTATGACATTTTCCATTTTGCCTGGCCCAGATGCCCTGATTGTCCTCTGCTTCCTTGGAACTGTGTGTACCCTCTCTCTAGACTGCCATGTTCTTCTTCTAAGACAAACTGGAAGAAAACTCATGCACACACACTCATCACCACCAGGACCCAAAAATAAAAGCCGAAAGAAGCTGGCACAATCTTGCTTGTGCACAGAGGTGCTCAGAACCGTGTCACGATGACTCAGTTTCCCCATTTGCCCATGCAGAGGGGCCTCAGGTGTCAGTCCTGGCTTGGGGAGTGATGGTTTATCCATCAAAGTGGAACCTGGTCAGTGGGCAACTGGCACAGGCCTCTGAGAAAATCAAAGAATTCTCCCTTGCCCGGCTGGAAGGGACAGGCAAGGTGATGTTATGTCTCTAATCCTATTTGCAGTCCCCTTTCGCACAGCCAGGTGTCCCACCAGCGTGGTGCAGAAGTGCAGAAAGTGCTAAGAGACGTTATAATGGAGTCTGGTACCTCTTGTGGATGGCCTGTGGGGCACTCAGGCTAACAGGCCCGAGGGAGTTTGATATATGAGAAGAAATGGTGCTGAACTGGCCAGCAGGGTACGGGAAACCCTCGGTGCGTCCGGCAGGGCACATGCTGATTCAAGGACTGATCGGCGCAGATGAAAGCAGATGGTTTTTCATCCCTGATATAATAAATGACAAAGTTTTTTTTGCTTGAAAGTTTGGAAAAGAATCTTACCCATCTCTTAACCACATTTAAATAATGGGTGTCTTAAGGAGTGAGAACTTCTCTGAGCCAAACGAGGGAAGCGTTCTCAGATGTGGAACAAAATCCATCGGACTGGGGACCAGAGGCGGATCGTGGCAAACAGTGGCACTGTATGTAATGGAAATAGAACCATGGACTTTATATTTGCTGATAATGCAGACTTTAGCCTAACACTGTCTTCATTTATAATTTCTCAGCCTGGAGCTTCCTTGTATCAGTTATTTTGCCAAAAGTGGAAATAAGTGATTTAGCAGACACTTGGAGTTGGTAGAGTGGGCATTATTACTCCCCCCAAAGGGGCCCTTGTAGCCCCAGGAGCGGACCCAGACGCTATTCCTTCTAAGATGATCTAGCCCAGGGCCACCTCTAATTCCCTCTTAGGAACCTCTGCTCTCTGTCTTACAGTCGGCTCTGGCCTCACATGCCCCTTCCACCTTCTATGATGCCTAAGCCCCATGCTGAAAACATGAGCCTTTAAAATCACTTCACAGAGTACCTGCAGCCTGGCTAAGCCTCAGGTGTGAATGCACCACTCACCTGCTCACTGGTCCTTTGGTCTCTGTGTTAACTGTATGGGAACTTGCCCGGGGCACTTCTGGGAGTGACATAGCCTCATGGAAAGAGGAGATATGAAACCAGGGTTTGAGGCTCACACTGACCTGCTGGCTGACCTTGGGCAGATCAGCCTCAATTGCCTTGTCTCTAGAATTAGGGTGGGGCGGAATATGGGTCTGACACTGGTGTGAAGCCGTCTGGATTGAGGATGCACCTTCTTTGGTGCTCCCGTGACCCTTTGCCAACTCCACTTAGGGACACTGAGCTGTTTGTCTATCAGCCTTTCTCCTCTTCAGCTCAGGTTCTTAGAGGACAGGATCTGAGCTTAGTTCTTCTCTGTGTCTCGGAGCAAAGTGCCTGGCACACATTAGGTGCTCAATAAATGCTTAGTAAGTAAGTAAGCACCAACTCGGCTACCTTGAGGAGTGGAGACATACATGGATTAATGGGTACAATCAGAACTGACTCGATAATTCATGGGCCCAGTCCGAAATGAAAACATGGGGCTGCTGTTCCAAAATTAGGAAGAATTTTGAGACAGAAAGGGCAGAGGACTCAGACAAGTGCAGGGCCCTCTGAGCGCTGGGCCCTGTGTAACTGCCTGAGTCACATCTTCCTCAAGCTCCCTGAGCACAGTCCCCTTTGTGACCCACTGGTGCTGTGTTAGTCTACTGGGGCTGCCATAGTGCAGTTCCACAGCTGGGTGCCTTAAACAACAGAAATGTGTTTTCTCACAGTTCTGGAGGCCAGAAGTCCAAGATCAAGTGTCATCAGGATTGGTTTCTTCTGAGGTCTCTCTCCCTGGCTTGAAGATGGCCATTTTCTCCCATCCCATGGTCCTCCCTCTGTGTGTGTCTGTGTCCTAATCTCCTTCTAAGGACACCGGTCTTAACTGATTAGAGTCCACCTAGTGACCTCATTTTAACTTGATTACGTCTTTAAAGACCCTTCCCAAAAAGGGCCATATTCTTTGGTACTGGGGGGTTAGGACTGCGACATGTGGATTTTGGGAGACGCAATTCAGCCCATAATAGATGCCATCAAATATAGATGCTCTTATCGTCGTCATTCTGAATTTAGTTTCAACCAGGTGCTATTTCAGCCCTACCCTGAAGAGACTGTGTAACACCATTCACCCGCCATCAAGGGGCTAATGTTTTGACGCACATCCTTTCTGTCTCTTTTCAATACGGGTGCATCTCGATGGTACCAACTGAGATTGTACCATTTAGAATCTTACTTTTTTTTAGTTAATCACATATCCTTCTCCCCCTACTGAATATTTTGAATCAGTTTTTGGAATTTTAACAGCAGCATATTGTATTCCAAATGCATTCACAGTTCTCAGAGGCTGAAGTCACTTCCCAGGACGGGCCGGTGACTCTTCTGCTTGGGTGGTCACACAGACGAGGCCACCTCTGGAGCCACCTTGGGGTGCTCGGACCATAGAGAAATAAACCCACCCCATCCTTGCCAGCCAAGGCATTTCTTGACACTTGATTTGGTTGGCGACATGGAGCAGAAGGGAGTGTGCGAGCAGTAGGATCGTGGCTTCCAGGAAGGGTCTCCATCTGTCCACAGCGGCTTCAAAGCTAATTACTGTGGATGCAGCAGCTCAGCATTCATTCCTTGGTATGGCTCCCTCAAGAAAGAACCATTTAGTCCACCAATCATTTCAACTCTTTTAGGGATACTTTCTAAATTGCAAAAGAATCTGAAAATACAATTGGCATACTTGATATGTGTAGTATCTTGTTTAGAAAGCTAGGCTGGGAGAAAGAATGCAATTAAACTGTCAAAATGTAATTGTTTCTCATATTTAATTTAAAGTGGCTCATTCCATTTACTTTTCATGGTTGTGGCGTTAAAAGCAAAGAAAGTTACCGGGACAACTAGTAGTTACGAAATGAAGGCGTGAGGTTCTCAGCGCTGGCAGCAGAGGACTGCCACCCTCAAATTACTGTGCTTTAATAACACGACCTGATGCTCAATTTCCTAGATACCTGAAGTGCAGAATTAGCCAGTTTGGGGCACAGTGGGCCATTTTGATTAAAGAAATACACTGAACTTGCAGTAATTGCAAATCCCCCTAAAAGCATGTGTGTGTGTGTGTGTGTGTGTCTGTGTGTGTGTATACAGCTACCATGGGTTTCTGCTGTGTTTGGGTGGCTCTTGGCCTCTTTGTAAGTGTAATTTAAGGATTGTTAGTTAAACAGAATGAGCATTCTTAGTCAGTTCTCTCAAATTGAGAAGTCACCCATCCATACTGGGTGGTTATATAAATACCATTTATTCTGGAAATGCATGCTAAGCACTGACTTGGTGCATTAGCCTAGGGTCCTGGGAGCTGGGGACCCACACTGTGTGGTTTCTCTCCTCAAGCGGTTCAGGGACAAGTCGGGAGACAAACAGATGATTTTGATTGAATAACATAAGCTCGGAGACAGAAGTGGGAAAGAATAGCTGTGCAGCCACTGAAGAGGGAAAACCCCTCTGGATGGCTGAGCAGATCTGCTGGGACGAGGCAGGAAAGCATAATTCAATTCAGCAAATATTCAATCATCTGCTATGCTTGAGGCACAATCCAGGCCGAGGCTAAGCACAGAACTGTGTTCTAGAAAAGTTTGGCAAATGAAGGAGATGAAACGAAAAAATAAAAAGTGAGCACAGACTTGTAGGTGCTCCAGAAATATTAATACTAAATACTGCAAAAAATGTCAAGATGAATATAACACGGCCATAGTTCCTGTGCTGTCCTCAGAGGAGGTAGGGAGTGGGGAGGGGAGGCGAGGGGAGCTATGTTCATTTATCAAAACTTTCTTTTCACAGTGTTTTCCTTTTTATTTAAAAAATAATGCATGCTTAGAAGGACACAACATCACTTAGGTGGTATTTCTGCCAACAATGCATAATCATAAGGAAACATTAGACAAGCCCAAATTGGGGGACATTCTGCAAAAAATAACTAGCACATTATCTTCAAAAATGTCAAAGTCAAGAAACACACAAAAGGCTAAGGAGCTGTTCCATATCAAAGGGAACTACAAATGAATTTCCCAATTTTGGTGAGTATATCATCCACGTATTTAGGAGTAAGGAGATACAACGGTTCCAAGCGGCACTCAAATGGGAGAGAGTAAAAGAGAGGAGGGGTGGGGGGGATGATAGAGCAAATGGGGTCAAATACAAGCATTTGATGCATCAGTGTACAGGGTTTCTGGAAGTTTCTTGTACTATTCTTGCAACTTTTCTGTAAGTTTGAAATGAAATCAAAATAAAAAGTTTAAAAAACAAAGTAATTTCAGAAATTCTGAAAAATTCAGAAAGCACATGGCAGTCCAAATAAAATAACTCGATTGCATCCTTCAGAAACAGCCCTGCTTAACCACTTGTCACTTCCCCCCAGTGCTCTCTCTGTGTATTTTTACAGTATTTAGAATGTACGGGGCAACTCTTGAACTGTGCACTGCATGACATATTTTGAGCCCTTCTTGTGGTTATGGACACACATCGAGAAGGAGGTCTGACTTGCTAACTAACATGTTTGGTTTGGCAATAGGGGTTATAATCCTGACATGTGTGCGTTTGACAAAGAGTTTTGGTGGCAGCTGCTGATTGCTTTTGCCATAACAGCCAGGCGCTGCTCACGTCCTGACCGTCACAGGCTCTGTACGCAGTTCCCACACCATCCTCTGGCTACGCTTCAACCACTGGTCTTTTTTTTTTTGGACTTTGCTCTTCTTTAAAAATCACTTGGAATGTGAAATGTTTTTAAGTTCCTGCTACTTTGTCTCTCTGAGCTATCTTTCAAGCAGGGTTTTCAACAGCAGCACCACTGACATTTTGAGCCAGATGGTTCTCTGTTGTGGGGACTGTCCTGTGCATTGCAGGGTGTTTAGTGGCATCCCCAGCCTCCACTCGCCAGGTCCCACCAGCTCCTCCTAACCTAGTTGTGACCAAAATGTCCCCAGACATTGCCAAATATCACCTGGGGGGGGGGGCAAACTTGTCCCCACTTGAGAACCATTGCTCTAAAGTCAGAGAGCACCGAGGGAAGGGGACCCCCTCCACAGCTAGATTTCCTCATTGGAACGGATGAGGCTGGATCACTGAGGAAAAAGGACCCTGAGACCAGGGTGTAACTTCTGCCTCAGCTTCCTCAGTGGCTAAATGGGAGAATTCGCCTTCCATGAGATCAAATGATACATGTTATCAATGAGTCCATTGGGCTTATATATAGACGACATGCAAGAGATTTTAGGGTTTTCTCTTTTCATGAGAATAAAACATACAGCAATCACTTTGCAAACTCAAAAGAATACATAAATGAACTTGAGGATTCATGATTCTCATCTTCAAGTTGCTTGGCAAAATGTCTATAGATCTAGGAAATTGTGATAGGGACAATACAATACGTTTGGTTTCACCAAAACTGTTTTCTTCTGGCTGCCCAGGAAGACTCTGTTTCCCAGCCTCCCTTGCAGCTAGGTAGCCCGTGTGACTGAGTTCTGGCCAATGGGATGCTCTGGCGAGTGGAAGTGAGGCTGCCACTTGCAGGCCTGGCCCCGAAAACTTCCTGTGTGGACTTCGCATAGTCTTTTCATTCATTCGTCAGCCAGATTCAGTCCAGTGGAGAACTCTGGGTCCTGGAGGACGATGAAGCCACTAAATAGAAGGAGCCTTGGTCCCTGAAAAACTGTGTGGAGTGTAGCCCCTCCCGAACAGACTATGGCAGGCACACCACATAAAACTTAGTTGTATTAAGCTACTGGGATTTCTGAGGTTGTTACAGAGCAATTAGCCTATCCTGACTAACACAGGTGACTGGAAAAACCCTCAGGATAAGGCAGAACAAAGCAAATTCCATGCATAGCCAGTCACGGGCAGAATCCACAGACTTCTCTGAGTAACTGGGGTATTCCTGCCTCCACGCCTCTGCTCATCACATTCCTCCTCCTGGAACTTCTCCCTTCACGATGGTCTCCACTCATAGCAACACTCTTTACTCTTTCTGGTCAAGTCAAGGACCACTTCTTCCAGGAAGGCTTCCCTAACTGCCCGGTGCTGAAGTAGTCTTTCCCTCCCGTGAACTCCAATCTACTCTGTGATGTTCTCACGGCTTTGTTTTACAGCTATTTGTAGGCCTTTTCCCTTCATCAGAATTGACTCTTTTAAAGGAATATCCCATGTCCCATCCACCTTTGCAACCTGCCCCCCTCAAGCCCTTAAACACAACAGCATAATGAAATCAAAACACCAGCATACTATTAATCAGATGGGGTTCAACATACAGCCTTGGCCAAAAACACACCAAAATCACCATGAGGAAGCAAATTTTCATGACCCTACTCACATGCACACAGTTTGTTGACCGCTTACCCAGGGCAGGGCTCTGTGACAGGCCCTTGCCACAGACAACCCCCTTGGTGGCCCTGTGCATTTGGTATCGTTGTTATCCCCATTTTGCAGTTTGCATAAAGCCACATCCTAGAGCCCATGCTCAACACACAACAGAAGCTCAAATGCCAGTTATTTCCTCTGCCCTGTCACCTCCCAGAATTATCGGGCCCAGAGGAGAAGGTGTGGATACTGAGGCATGGCCGCTTATAGGTAAAAGGGGGACAAGGTGGATTGAGATAATCCATGTGGCACGCTCACACCAATCCATGGGGCTGGTGCTGGGCAAACATTCATGATGTGATCATCATGGTTTTGGCATATGACCCATCCATGCCTCACCTCAACTGAGAGAAACAAGTGTGGACATGGCTGAGCTTCCCTGACACTGGCCAAAATGCCAGACACCAATGGAGATGGAAGGTGGAGATCGCAAGAGAAGGAGCCACCATCGGCAGGTGCAATGAGAATTCGATTCAGGACGGCAAAGCTGTGATTGCCCCAGGTTGCTTCAGACAATCTCCTGCTACCTGACCCTGGGCTTAGAATAGCTCTTCATACAGCCCTCAGAATAAAATAAATCCCATAAGGGCCTTCTTTGATGCCCTTTCAGGAAAAGCACCATTGCATCATTAAAACATGGGGTTTTTTTCTTGTACTTAACAGGTATAACTATATTTGCATTACAACGCATATTGCCAGTAGGCACCAAGACAGGTAGATGGCAGCCTGCAAACTGGCTGTGGCTTCTTCTGCTTGCTGATGTTATGATCACTGATGCTTGATATGTGTGACAGCACACGTGCGTGCGCACACACACACACACACACACACACAGAGCCTCTGCAGGACATCTTATCTGGGCTCTCTGGCCCCTTGGTTGGGCCATACTGGCCAGAACAGCTCGAATTTCTCCCTCTTGCTCCCCATACGTCTGCTCTCCGCTTTGCACGTCGTTACCTTTGATCCATCTGGTTGTCGCAGCAAAGCTCTTTCCTCTCCTCCAATGCGGCTCGCTCTTCGCTGCCCACTCCAGCTCTCAGCAGCCCATAATCTTCTTATCACACTTCATCCGTCCACTTCTGTCTCTGCACACTGTTTTCCCCTGCTCCCTCCAATTTTCTCTCTGAAGCTCCCTCTCTTTCCCCTTCTTGTCTTCCCACGCACTTCATCATTTGAAAGCTGGCCTCCGTCAGCCTTTCCCTTCCACACCCCTGGAAGGCCAGGAGTCTCCCCAGCTCTGGCTGTGGTTCCCCTGCCTGGCCTCAGCTGCCTGAGGGCTCACGCAGCTTTGCAGGCAGAAGTCCATTGTTTGGATACCACCTGATCTGTTTCAAGTGTTAAAGGGCCAGCTTGCCACTCCTGATCAGACTAGCATACATTTGTTGAGATGTTATTATCTCATGCAGTGGTAAGGCAGGCACTGCGGTTGTCCTAATTTTATAAGTGACAGCGCTGAGGCTCAGAGAGGCCAAGGTACTGGGCCGAGTTTACAGAACTAGTAAATGGTGCAGCAAAGATTTCATCCTCGGTGTGCCTGACCCCAGACCCCTGCTCTTAACCCGAGGCAAAACCCCGTGGTCTGGATGTTGGGACAATCAAGGGTTGGGCTCTCTTTCTTGTTCCCTGTGCTTGAACTAGCCAGTCACTGAAGTTGGCCAAGAAAGGCATGGAGGCGACCTCGGAGGCGCCCTCTCTGCAACGCCATCCCTGCCATCTTGCCTCCTCCTCACCCTGTCAGGTAAGTCATTCCCACCTGTTTATATGATCATCCTTGTTTCTTGACCTCTTTCCCCCCTTTTCCTGGAGGTCACAGGCCACACGGCATGTCCTAGGAGCTTGATAAAAGCTCAGGACGTGAAGGATATACTGGAGATGGTGTCAAAAGTAACCCAGGAGCAAAGTTCCACCTCCTCCTCCGCAGTTCTGTTGCGTCCGCCATTTAGCCCCAATTCCCAACACCTCATCACAAAAAAGATGAGCCAGGAACTCGCTCTCGGGAATTCCCCAGGGCAGGTCCCATAGGTGTGTCACTCAGCAGCCACCCCCCTCATCCAACTCATGCAGCCCGGAGCTGGCAGCGGCCTCTCCACTGGGCAGGGTGGCTGCTGAATGGGCGGGCAGCCCTTACTCCTGGTCTGGGAGTCAAAGCCTGAACAATACAGGGCTTGTGAGCGGGTGAGAAGGGTGACAGCCACTGCTGGGGGCCACGGGACACAGAGGGACCTCTGTGTCTATTGGGCCAAGTTTCCTGAGGTGGGGTGGCCACCCAGCCCATCAGGTTTTCCTAGGGACCAGGTAGTTGGTGTGGCTTCGTATGCAAATAATGCCAACTGCTAAGACCTATGAGCCAGGCACTATTCCTGCTCACATACACTGCCTTACTAAGCCACACCACATCTATAAACATCAGTATGCCTGGTTTCGCAGATGAGGAAACTGAGAAGCAAAAGTCAAGGGACTGTCCCAGGTCCATTAGCCAAGAAGGGTCAGAGTAGAATCTAAGTCTAGCTTGGTCAGATGCAAAGCCCATACCACATGGCCCCAAGGAAGAAACAAATAGCCTGGGACTCAAGGGGACAGACGGTGTTAGCTGGCACCCTGGTGCTCAGATCCGATGACCATTAGAAGGAAACAACTTTGCGCTGCTGGGCAGCAAAATGGCAGCCACCCTCTCTGGGATGGGTTCCATGTCTAAATCCCTTCCTCAGCACGGCCCACATGGAGGTTACTTTCTTTGCACCTGCTGTGTGCCAAGCAGTGAGCAGGGCATGTTGAAGTGATGACAACATGGTCTCTGCCTTCAAACAGACTGTGGGTTGCAGTAGGAGGTGACACAGAAGCAGGAGTCGAATGTAGTATGTCACTACCGGCTGTGGGCCCAGGGGAGAGAGAAGTTCATTTCGAAGGGAGGGTGGGGGGCCTCCCGGGAAAGCTTCTAGAAACAGGTAGCGTTGAGTTGGGTTCTAAAGCATAGCAGGTTTGGGACAGCTTGTTCCAGGGGTTGCATGTGGCTTGGGACCATTGGCTCCTGGAGATCACAACTTGGAGGCTCCATGGACAGAGACAGGTGGCATTTGGGCAACTGCCAACAATCTTAAGTATCACAGGTCTTCCTTTACAGAACTCCCCCCGAAGCACTGTGGGGCAGTGATTATGGGCTCTTACAATGGGGAGATGGACCAGGACCTAAGCCCTCCTAGCTTCCTATCTGTGCGAGTCTCTGTGCCTCAGTTTCTGCACCTGTAAAATGGAGCCAATATTAGTAGTTCTCACTCTTAGGGCTTGGCACACAGTGAATGCTCATTAAACCAAAGTGTTCTCATCATCATCGTTCCCCGTTATCATTTCTGTAGCCAGCACGCTGGCAGGAGTAAGGAGGCTAAGTTGCAGTAGAAAGAACCCCAGCCTCGCTATCCCCCCTGGGCCTCTTCAACCCTCATGTCACCGTTTTGCTCAAGTCTTCTCTTTAGTTCCCTTCTGGAATTATAAGGTGGATTGTGTGTGCTCCTTAAGAGGCTCCTGAAGAGAGCCAGGAAGAACGGAGCACAATATGCAAAAGACCGCCAGCTTCTCAGCCAAGAAGGACTTGATTAAAAAGATTGTATTACGTTAAATAAATCTGATCTCAACTCTGCTCCTTAGTAACTGGGTGACTTCAGGCACCTTACATCATTTCCATCAACCTTCCTCAACTCACAGGGCATTGAGGAGCATAAACACGACATCTATGTCCATTTCTTGGGTGGTACAATTCGCATAGAATGCACTTCGTGTAGTAAGTACTGTCTTCTTCTCCCTCCTCCCTGCACCCTCCCCTCCTCCTCCTCCTCCTCCTTTCTCCTCTTCTTCCTGGAAGCCTCCCTTCCCCTTTCTTGCCTGGACTGGTGGAGATTTTCAATAGACTTCTGTGGCGTCCTCCCTCGGGCACTCTGGTTATTACGCCCAGCAGCAAGCATGAGTTACAGCCACATGGCTAAGCCCATGGCTACCCATCTGATTACGGGAAGAGCATGACTAAAGGCCTGTCGGCCTGTGGCTGGGCACGGAGCTCCTCTGATCTGAAAGCAAGATGTGGGGTGTCCACAGGAGTGAGTGTGGGTGCTAAGACTCTCTAACCCCATCAGACAGAAGCTCCAGGTGGTCACAGCAAGGGATGCCTTGCAGCCAGAGCCTGCAGTGATGCAAGAAGATGACATAACTCAACTTCGAATGATCTACAATTAGACCCACAAACTATGGCACGGTCCCTCCCAGGGAAAGCAGAGTTGCTCTCTGCTGCTGGATGTTCTCCCTGTCCTGCACAAAATCAGCGTGTTGGTTCTCTTTTTTATTCATTCAACAGATGTTGATGGGGGTCTGTCTGTGCCAGGTGCTCTAGGTAATGAAAATACACTGGGGACTAAACTGGACAAAGATCCTGCCCCCGCAGAGGTTTCTGTCTAGTGGGGAGACAGACAAAAAAAAAAATACCCAAGTACACACTTGTAACTCTATAATTATGAATAGTAAGAAGTGCTACAAGGGAAACAGGCAGGTTGTAAAACAGAACATAATGGGAGGGGCACATACTTGAAACAGTCAAAGAAGGACTCTTGGACAAGGTGACGTCTAAGCCAAGAGCTATAGGGTGAGAAGGACCATCTTGCGGGAAATGTGACTGGAAGAAAGAACTGCACCAAGGGATGAGGGTCAGGGAAGGGGTCTGCGTGCTGGGGAGACCCAGGGGACGGGGCGCAGGGGTGTGGAGGGGAAGGGCAGGGCAGAAAGAGGCAAGGTCACGCAGGGCCATGGGGGCCACAGCAAAGGGTCTGTATATTTCATTCTGAGTTGGGGCAGGGGGCAGCCCAGGCAGGATTTACGAAGGGAGGTGACATGCGTGTCAATGAACAGGTACCATTGCTCATAGGCTACAGGAACCGAATTTCATCAGTCTCTGCCACTCTCTGGCTTTTCAGAACCTATTTGATAAATTTGTGGGATGTTAAGGCCATCGGACTAGATCTTGGTAGAAATATAAAAATATCTGATCTGGTCCATCAGAGGGCAAGGGGCCTGGGCGACGAGGACAACTGGGCAACCTAACTTGGATGGCGTCCTACGGTGCTGACATTCCAGGGTGTGCCTGTTAACTAAACTCTTAAATAGCACTTACTACTGGCTATAATGACCCTACAAGGCAGAGACAGTTTCTAAGGAATGTGTCATTTTTCCAGGTGAAATAAAAATACAGCCAACCTCATTTTTGAGTCCTGCCCATTTGGAATTTGCTACCTAGCTCTGGGCAGTTCTGTGAGGCCAAGATGAGGTCATGAATGCGACGTGCTAAACACACAGTAGGTTCTTAAGAAATAGCTGTTTCCCACCCTTCTTTCTGTCTGTAGAAAACAGCTCTTCTGAGCAGGAAAAAAAGAAACCCATATAATTAGAATGATAGGCACTTTTCAATTTGGTTGAGGCCCACATTTCAATCTCTTTGGAAACACCCATTCAGGCACCATTGCAGGGCTAATTATAAACCACTCCTTTTATTCATTAAGCCAGAGTCCCCGTGGCCCCACAGAGGTGTGTTCTGTTGGACTAATTCAAGGCCCTCTGTGTTTGGCAGACCTCCTTTGTCATTCTGGTGTTGGGGGACCAGCTTACCAGGTGTCCTACAGCTCAGCCGGCTCATATCAGGTTCTTACGGAAAATGCTTAAATTTCAGAAAACACGCTCGGCCTTACTCTATAGCCAAATCCATAAGAGGCGAAGAGATGGTAACGGAGCCCCCCTAAACATGAGTGGATGGACAAAACACGTCTTTCTTTCATATCAGTCCAAACTGGAGATATTTGAGTGTTTCACAATTTTTAGAATTGTTATTTCTTTGGACAAGGTGAGGTTTCGCCCACAGAATGGGAGTGAAAGCTCTTCACCATAAACAGGATTTTGTGGTCTGCGATTATATCCTAAATTGCCTACCTGAAGCTATATGGTGCAGGTGCCTTGCATGAAAAAATAGGAGTACAGTGTTTTTCTTAAATTGCAGAATGGTACCTTTATGGTGGAAAAAATATAACTACATCCAGAAATATTATTTTTAAAATGTAAACATATAATGAATTTGAATGCTTCTATGCACAGTCCAGCCAGATCAGTTCGAAAGAATTTATGTGAGCCACAATTTTTAAATTTAAAAGGCACAACTTTCTGAATTCAATCGTGATTCAAAAAAAGAGAGTTTTGAGGTCCTTGGGGGTATTTTTTCCAGCACTCCATCTTTGCAAAGCCCCACTCGAGGCTCTCTCTTGGTGGTTATAAAAGGAGTGGTGTGGCCTCAGAGTTAACACACATAGGGTCATGGTCCTTACAGGCCTGTCCCATTGGAGGGAGCACACGTGGCCTCTACTTTTAGGGTGTCCAGCAGGCCACAGAAGGCAGGCGAGAGACAACACACACTCAGGACCCCTCTCTGGCTCCACCCCCTTTCCAACCTTTTCAGCCAGGGGACCACATTATCAAAAACGCTAAGTTCTAGTTATTTATTTTTTTAAATCAATGTCTTCTTGGAACTTAGGTGATGAGATTGGTTAGTCTAACCAAACCTTAGACTCATTTCCTCTCTGGCCAATGGTGACAGAAGGCAGGTCCACATGTGCATTCTGGCTTACGAGTGGACACCATCTTGTGTAGAGAAAGGTTTGCTTATCTGCCATTGGGCCAGTGAGGCTGGCCCCAAAGCAAACAAAACAAAGCAAAACAAAACAAAAACAATGAGAGAGAAAAGACAGCAATATAGACCAGTGGAACAGAATACAGAGTGCAGGAACAGACCCACACATACACGGTCAATTGATTTTTGACAAAGGCACAGAGGCAGGTTGATGGAGAGAGGATGGCCTCTTCAGTGAATGACGCTAGACAATTCAATACCCACACACTAAAAGTCACCCTCAACCCACGTCTCACACTCTGTACAAAAATTGACCCACGGGGCCAGCCTGGTAGCATAGTGGTTAAGTTCACACACTCCACTTCGGCAGCCCAGGGTTCACGGGTTCAGATCCTGGGCGCAGACCTACACACTGCTCATCAAGCCATGCTGTGGCTGTGACCCAGGTACAAAAAAAACAGAGGAAGATTAGCACAGATGTTAGCTCAGGGACCATCTTCCTCACAAACAAACAAAAATTTGATCCAAAATGAATCATTGATCTAAATATAAAATGTAAAGCTATAAGACTTTGAAAAGAAATAATAAGAACATGTTTGTGACATTGGGTAGCAAATATTTCGATACCAAAAGCATGATCCATGAAAGAAAACAATTGATTAATTTGACCTCATCAAAATTAAGAACTTCTGCTCTTCAAAAGACAGTTAAGAAAATGAAAAAAAAAAAAAAAACCCTCCAGCACACATTAGGAAAAAGTATTTGCAAATCTCATTTCTAATAAAGGACTTGTATCCAGGATTCATATAAAGAACTCTCAAACCTCAAAAATGAGAAAACAAAAAACTCATTTTTTAAAAAAATGGGCAAAATATTTGAATAGAAGCTTCACCAAAGAAGATATACAGTACAAATAAGCTTACAAAAAATGTTCAAAATCACTAGTCATTAGGGAAATGCAAATTAAAACTACAATTTAGAAACCACAACACAATTATTAGAATGGCTAAAACTTTAAAAACACTGAAAATGCCAAAAGTCGGCAGAGGTATGGAGAAGTCGAACTGTCATTCATCGCTGGCAGAATACAAAATGATGCAGCCGCTTTGGAAAACAGTTTAGCAGTTTCTTATTAAATTAAACACATACTTGTCATTTGACTCAACAATCCCACTTCTAGGTTCTTACACAAGTGAAAGAAAAACTTAAGTTCACACAAAAACCCGTATGAGGATGTTCATAGAGGCTAAAGCTGAAAACTCTATTATTATTCCAAACTAAAAAAAGTGTTAAAAGAAAAAAGTATGCCAGGCACACAGCAAGCACTCAATAAATGCTGACTATTGCTGTTCTTTTAAGGAGAAAGCATTGATAGAAAATGCAAATTACAAACCTTCCATCTTCCATCGCATAACAATTCATAGGCGGCAAATGGCTCTTACAAATGTTATCTCACATATCAAGTCATAGCAGTTTAGAGCTAGAAGGGATGTAAGTATTATCTGGTCCAACCCCTTCATTTTCCAGGTGAAGAAACAGAAGCCAAGAAAAAGAAGCAAGAACAGGAAAAACGATGGTAATTGAAATAGCAGAAATAACAAAGAGTTTTTAAAAAAAGTAACAGTGATAAGTAACAGTCAGTAACTCCTGCTGTAACTCAGGCACTGTTCCTAGTGCTTACATCTATCATCTCATTCATAATAACCGTGCAAGATGCATTTTATAACAGTCTCCATTTCACAGAGGTGGAAGCTGAGGGTCAGAGAAGTTAAGTAACTTGCTCAGGATCACACAGCTTGCAAGCCTGGGCCTTGAAGTCAGGAAAGGAAAGGGAACTCAAATCCATTGAGCACCTAACACATAGCAGGCAAGATGCCAAATGTCTCCTAAACCTTAACTCATTTAATTCCTCACAAAACTTTTTGAGATCTGTACCATTATCCCAAATTTACCAAGGAGGAACTCCAGGTTTACGTAATTGTCCTTCCACACAGCTGGCAGGTGCAGAGCTGGGATTCGAACTCAGGTCCACCGGACTCCAGCCCTGTGCCCTCACCACCACACTCGGCTTCTCTCGATGCTGGTAGCACGGGCCAGCAAGAACAAACTGGGACTCTGCCCTTTCATTCACTTTTTATTCCACGTTCAGAAAAGCTCAGCTTCCCTGGTTGTACAGCTACTGCTATTTTCTATTTTACAAGCAGAAAAGACATCTTCTATCCATAATTCCTTAAGACTCAAGGAGCTGACCTAGGGATTTTAAGATCCTCAGGACACAGGATGACAGCCATGTCCATTTTACAAATTTCAAAATTCACCCAATACCTAGAAAGTATTAAGAGAGTCAGTAAGATGTTAACATGTGACAATATTAGCTGAGGCTGAGGTCTGATGCTCTGGCCAAGCTCTTACTATCCGTGGCCGAGAGGGTATGAAAAGAGTTACATGTATTTAGACATATTGGAGGAAAAAGTACAAAGCAATCATCTGTTTGCGTCCGCCTCCCATATGTGGCCACAAATGGAACACATTGAAAAGGTCACGCGAGATCAGGAGATTTAGAGAACTGGGGACAATACAGCTTTGTGGTTCGGTTTATTTTCTCATGACAATGTAAAATATAGATTGAGATAAACTAAAATCCCTCATATTTGGTTTTATAGCTTAAATTCATAAATTCTCTACATTCATTAGAAAGCGACCGCCTATCTGCACCCACTTGAAAAGATAGCACCCCCAGGGACAGGTACAAGAATATTAAAAAGAAAATCCTGATCAAAGAAATATTGCTTCTTTCCTCCTTTCATTGAGCAGATGTGCAATGTGTCCAGAGAAAGAAATAGAAAAATTCCTGAGTGATTTATTTGATGAACCCAGTTTTAACCGAGGTTATTGCATGCCTGATATCGTGCCGGGGGTTATTAGTTTCTGGTTGAAAAGGACCAGAGAGAGTCCCGTTCACTTCATCAATATGGTCCATTTATAGGTTGTCAGGGAGGCGACATCACGCAGCCACAGTACTTTGTCTTAGAGTTATTTCTCTATTAGATGGTTGCTGTCTTTGTCATGAAGACTTCTGGCTATTTAAGAAAATCCAGACCAGAGAGCGATGTCTGCTCCATCCCAGCGTTTAAGACATTAAAAGCAGATGCATCACTTAGAAAAATGAGTCTTACTCAAAAGCCCCATTGCCACAGAAAAATGAAAACAAATAGACAAAAACCCCACGCTTCGTCTAGGAAGAAAGTAGACTTTTACTTTGCTAAAAACAAATTGTAAAACCCAAGAATTCCCAGACTCCGTGAAGCAACTTTTCAAAATTGGGAGGGGGAGACCTCTGCACAGGATTGCCAATTTTTAATTCTGCCAAACTAACTCATTAATATCCCTCCGCAAATGTTATATATTGTCTCCATCATTCTATAAAGAAACGACATTTTAACACACACACAGAATTTTTAAATACATAAAAACTTTAAAAGAACAGAATCTCAGAAAGAAAGTATTCCTTCCTAGGAGAGAGAGCCCGAGGGTTATGTCCACAGGCGGAAGAAGCTGTAATGACTGGCCAGCGCTGGTCTGCAGACAATCCTTGGGAACCACTGGAAAATCTAGTAAAATCTATGAGGAGTGATACTGATGTTAGAGGTGGAAACTTATTGTTCTGAAATTTTTTGTAATCCCATAATACTTTACTAAATTGTTACAGCACTAACAGTAATAGCACTAATAGAAAATAATGACAAAAATCAGTAGGTGGTACTATTCATAAGCATATACTAGATGTCAGCTATTCACTATGTGCTTGACCTATTGGTATCTTTTAATTCTTGCAATAACCTATGAAATCAGTATTATTATTGTCACTTTATGGATTAGGAAGCTGTGGCCTGGAGAAGCCACACTCCTTGCCCAAGGGCACTCAGTTGTAAGTAGTAGAGCTGGGCTTCCACTTCAAGTCCCTCGGAACCGGAAGCCAGTGCACTAACCACTCTGCTCGCTGCCTCCTTCCAATTATACTCTACTGTCCTTGTTCCTCTGTGGGTCTGTTCTTCCTGGATGTGCTCGATGCCTATTTCTAAACAAATAAATAAATGAAGACTTCCAGTTCGGGAAATTTGTTTTCAGACACAGGGTGGTGTGAGGATTAAACGAGATCATAGATGTAAAACACTTTAAAACCGTGCCTGCCTTCCCCCAGGAAGCCCTTGGGATATGTGAGCGGCTTCCATTACGGGTGTTGAGAAGTCAGCTCTCCTATGGGAACGATGTCTTGGCTTCGTCTGCTGGAGGACCCAGCACCTTACAGAGGAGTCTTCACACACGATACCAGCCATGGAGGATTAAAGAAAAATCAGAAATGACAATTTATAGGGTGGGTGAAATGGGTGAAGGGAGTCAAAAGGTACAAACTTCCAGCTATAAAATAAATAAGCCCTGGGATGTAACATACAGCATGGCAACTACAGTTAATAACGCTACATTGCATCATTGAAAGTTGTCAGGAGAGTAGATCTGAAAAGTTCTCAACATAAGAAAAAAATTCTGTTAACTATGTAAGGTGATAGATGCTAACTAGACTTATTGTGGTGATCATTTTACAACACATACAACTATTGAAACATTATTTTGTACACCTGAAACTAATATAATGTTGTATGTCAATTATACCTCAATTAAAAAAATGACAATTTGTAAAATGCCTACACACATCGCTTTTTTGCTCTTCTTTTGCTATATGTTATCATTATGACACATCATTATATTATATACATCATATGATATATATGTATCATGTATGATGCAACGCCCCTTATCTCGTGGACGAAGGATGTGCAACTTAATAAAATAAAAGCAATCCTTAGGCCCTCCTTGAAGAAAAGATTTTTAAAACAAATCTTGCTTTGTTGGGCCCCAGTGGAAAATCATAAGGGTTTCAAAACTGGGGTTCTCCTCCTCTTATTTGAAAAGCAAAATTGACCATTGCTATTTAGAAAGAGCTCCCGACCTGCTCCAGGGCTATCCTTTGTAGGTACCGTCTTAGGCTTGAGCTTAGAACTTGTTTTTCATTCACCTCTACAGTGCTGTGAAAGCTGGAATTGCGAGTCAGACTATATTCCTAGCATCAGGGGCATTGTGTAATTCTCCAAGACCTCTGCTGGAAATTCCCCAAGATGGTTATGAGAACACTATTACAACAAGATCCATTTGTCTCTGATTTCTGCACCCTAAATTACAAGGGGTCCCAGGGACAATCGTTCTCAAGGCACACTCCAAGACCAGATTGAGAAGGTGATGGTCTTGCTGTTTTTTATTTCAGTTAGTGATACTCTCCGCCTCCCCTGGACAGATGTTTCTCTGAGCAAATAGCCCCAGCTGCTGAAATGATTTTTAAGTATCTTCCATCAGCAGGATTGGGGGCCAAGCAGGCTGGTTACTCTTCAGCCCTTCAGACAAGTGAAAGTGTTGAAAGTCGGGGTTACCATTAGAGCAGCAGAATTTATAAATGCCTTGAACCAGTAGGTTACACTGTGGATAACAATTCCACTGTACTCTGCCTTACAAAACAATTAGAGATTACCCAAAATCAAGAGGACAAGACAAGAAAATTTGGGATAAATAGATTTACGCTAGTTTATTTTCCCCCAGGCAGGAGCAGGCTAATTTCTGGCACATGGTACCCTGTGTTCGGGCTCAATGTAATTTCAATACAGTGAGCGTTAGTCTCTGGTGCTGAGAGGTGAACAACCAGTTTCCATCTTTGCTCATAGAGGGAAAAACGTAAGTGGCTTCAAAATAATGAACAGTTAAATATTGCTTGTAATATGTTATCTTCTCAGACACTGTCTGCATTGAGCTTTATAAAAATAATTTCATAAATATATATTTTAAGAACTATAAGTCAATTAAGATAGCTTTTCAATAGATAACAAATAGGAAAGATTATCTTTCATAGATAGATATACAGAAAATAGCATCTTTTTTCACAGATATATTTTCCAAAGCTATAGGTCAACTAAGAGCATCTTTTTTGACATCTTCTTCGTGAATAAATTATGCAGAAAAATCCTATAGTAGCATCACCTTTTGGCTCTGCAGACCACTTGCTTTCATTCAGGAATAACATAACGCTCCGGACCATCTCAGCCATCCGCACGGTAAACATCCCTCCGACAAGGAAGAATCGGACTTTACATCTGAAATCCCACTCGAAGGAGACTGACGTTAAGGACACAGAGAGCAAAGATGTTGTTTGTTTTGTTGTTTTCAAGATAGTCTCAAAGACTTGATAGCTGACTGGCCCCAGCCTTTCTGCAGCAAATAAAAAAATAAAAATTTGAAAAAAAATGCCTTTTCTCCTCTGCATACTAGATCAAGCCCTGAGGGTGTTTTGTTAAAAAGCTCAGTCCAGCCACAACTAGAAGGACCTGCAACTAAGATATACAACTATGTACCAGGGGGGATTTGAGGAGATAAAGCAGGGAAAAAAAAAAAAAAAAAAAGCTCAGTCCAGAGTCGGCATCTCCTCCTTCCTCCCACTGCCTCCCTTTCCAGTTTGCTTTAAAGGTTTTTGTTTTTGTGGTTTTTTCATCCAATTCTGTTTGTACTTGTGAACGGTAATGAATTGGTGTCTTAGGGGAACTTGAACTTCTTGGATAAAAGATGTGTTCGATGTTTTAGTCGTTAACATTGACAGGATTATCTTCAGAGTTTGGCCCTATTAACTTGATTACTGAGTCACTCTTTATTGTCATAGTCTGTCACAAACTGTCACAGAACTTAATGGCAAAAGGTCAGATTAGAACGAAATAACCCAAGTGATGTGGGCAGATAGAGTGACTGAGGTCCTTTCGATGAAATAGCTGCTGTCATGTGCTCTTGTTTTGGGGTGGATGACACAAAATGCTTCTGACTTCGACATCGGGAAAATTATTGTCGAGTAATGTTGAAAATCTGCAAATTTGAGTAGGTATCAGTGTCCTAAAAGATATCCATACCCTTTGAGCCAGAAACCCTCCTTCTAATTCTAATTCTGCCAAGGAAGCAGTGAAACATCCAAACAAAGATTTAGGTTCAAAGCTGGTCATTTCTACTTTGTTTATAGTAGCCAAATGGATGACAATTTAAATGTCCAACTATTGGGGATTATCTAAGTAAATGATGTTATCATACACAATGCCATGATTCAAAACCATACCTTCAAATAACACTTACTAAATATGGGAAAAATTTGTGGTTTATTGTTAAGTAAACTATGCATTTTTTGAAAAATACAAGAAGTGAGCCAGATTTTATGAGACGTTATGTATTTGTGTATATGTAATAACAAAACCTGCCGGGCTTTACCAGGACTTACCACTGGGTGGGGGGAATTATTTTTATTCATTCTTAATATTTTGCTGTAGCTCCTAAATTTCCTGCCATAAAAACATATTTCTTTGGTAACTAAACACAAACTGAAACACCAGGAAATGCAACGTTTTAAAACCAGCAGGGATGCAAGCCTTTGTAGTTACGTATTTCTCTGAAGCACAGATCATGGTCAAGGACTCCACTCCACCAAGGCAAGCGGCTCCACCATGCCAGGACCGGTATATAGCTGTCAAAAGGAAGTCCCATAACATGCTTTTGCAGCTCGCAGCCCTTTATTAAAGCCACCTGTGCTCTTGTAAGGTTACGTTATTAAGTGATATACCATAATTGTCTCTACTCCAAAGTAGACATTTCATTTCACTTGGCTCACGTGGATCTATTTTGGTATCATTTATCACAACGGCTTTTTAAGAGCCATCTCAGTGGGCTGCTTCTCTCAGCCCGATCTCTTAATGCAAGCCAACCTAAACGGCCCCCATAGAAATTAAATATAATTACCTATGGAATCGCACAGGCACAATGAGATCGCACCAGCTTCCGAAGTGGAACAAGGCGCTTCGAGGCCCCTCATCTTCATTCCTCCCCAGAGTTAATTTGCCTGTATTTCCTCCCTCCTTGGGAACGCTTACATGCAGCCTCACAATGACCTGTTTAGTTGGCAGTGGAAAATTATGTCATTTGCAAGCAAGCTTTCAGCTGTGATATTTTATAATTGTCCAGATGAAAACCTGATAATCCTCTCCCCCTTCATATAAACTGCAATCCATCTTTAAACCTGTGATAATTCCTAAAACCTGCCGCTTAATAAACTAACAAACCCCAGGCCTATGTGATTTTACGGGGAGTCAATCTTTAATCAGCCAAGCTGAAATGGGTCTGATAAGGGGACGCCCTTCCACTCTGGGAGTCAATACTCGAGTGGGTTATTGCTGTTTCCTCCCCGTCCTCAAGTGCCAAATAAGCAGAAGTCTTCTCGAGCTTCTTATCTCTTTCACTTTCTTCTCGAGATCTCTGTCGCTTTAATCCGGCATGTCTGCTGCTGGTTAACAAGGAAATCCTATGTCAATTATCGCCAACAACTTCCTGCTGCGAAGCAGTGGGGAATCAAAGCGTTTGAGAGCCTTTTCACACCAGAGAGTGGTGCAGGGCCTAATTAAATGGCCCTCATATCCTGCAGCCCGGTGGAGGCCACACGATAGATAGCTAAGGAAAGATAGCCTAATTTTTCTAAGAATGGTCTGGAGGCTGGTGGGCTGTCCGGCGGGTTGCAGGTGCGCCCCGGAGTGGGACTCCGTGGGGTTTTTTCCCTTCTGCTAAATTTAGTGGGCCTGTTGTCAGCACTGGACAGCGGGATCAGAAGAGAGCCAACCTTTGGGAAGGTTGCATCTTATTAGAGTTGTTCTAGAAATCAGAGATCCAAATGGAGTGGCAGAGGGACGTGCAGGAAGATACTGACGGACATGGCATCAGGCCTGGAAGGAGACCACTGCCTATGGGATTATTCACCCGGCTCCAACATAAGAGATGCCCCCACGCCCACCGAGGGATCTCCAGCAAATATGCTGCTGCTTTTAAAAGACCATTTTATAAGATCAGCACAAATCTTTCCCTTCAAATGACCTATTCCTGCTGGAGGGCTGCATACTCTATGGACAAACTAAACTAAAAACATGCTTTTGGGGTTTTTTTGCAAGAAATATATTTCTGTTTCATATTTTCTCTAGCAATTTTTCTTTACCTAGAGCAGTGGTTCTCAAAGGGTGGTCCCTGGGCAAGCAACGTTACCTGGGATCTTGCTAGAAATGCAAATTTCTCAGGCCCCAGTCTAGAGCTCCTGAATCAAACACTTGAGAGGTGAGGCCAGGAACCCAGAGCGAACAAGCCTTTCAGGGGATTCTGAGGCTAAAATCTGAGAGCCACTGATCTAGCCCATGTCCAAGAAACTCCTTTGTAGATGGCCAGTTTGGGTTGTTAATCATAAACATCACCATTTGTTTTAAAAAAAATCCAGTACATCGCACGATGGACACCCTGTGTTACTTAATCTGACTTCATGTCCGTCTACCTTTTATCGAAATGCATGTTTACAAGGCTGGAGTCATTTCCTGAGTTCTGTCTCATGATGTAGCACCTTAGTGAGTGAGGCAAATTTGTTTTAATTTGAGGAAGGAGGGGAGTGTATCCACTGAAATATTTAAATCTGTTTTCTTAAGGAATGGTTCTTAGGCTTTTGGATTTTTTTTAAAAAATCAGGATTTTTTTTCTTTTTATTTTGTAATAAACATTTACCTCGTCCAACATTTCATAAAAGAAAGGACATTTTAAAAAGTGACAAAAAGAAAATAGTAAAGACATAATTTTAGCATAAAAGCCAATCCTTTAAACGGAATGTTTTCGCTTGTGAAAAGCTCATTATGTTGTCTTTATTTTCCTCTTTTGATTAAAAGTTTGCGAGTTCTTTGCCATGAAACAACATTGGCTTGCCAACTGATGTCCAGAAACGCCTAGTGTAGGTTTTAATTTAGAAGGGAGGGGGCAGGCAACACGAGATCGGTGGGTTTTGACCTTGGCTGCACATTAAGTTCACCTGAGGGAGCTTTCACATTCCGCCCCTCCCCCCGCTCACCCCACGCCTGGGCATCGCCCAGGGATTCTGATGTAACTGACCTACTTTGGGATACAGGTAGCAGAGTTTTTTAAAAAGTGAGCACCACCGCTTGAACGTTTGTAAGTTGTCCTGTACTCAGAGCTCCTCAAACTTTCATGTGCGCATTTCCCCTGGGGATTTTGCTAAAATGCAGTCTGTTCAGCAGATCTGGGCTGGGGCTGGAGGTTCTTCATGTCTGACCGCCTCACTGGTGATGCTGTTGCTGTTGGTCCGAGGACCACACTTTAGCCAGGCCTCAAATCTCTTACCTCTAAGGATTCTCAAGCACTTAGCAGAAAGCCCAGTGCCTCTGCCAGTACCAGCTGAGGGTCCCCAGCCCTTATTTCCTGAAACGGAGAGAAGATTCTCTCAAGGTCAAGCTGGGAGCTGAGTCAGCACCATGGCTGATCCATCTCGAGGGCCCTCTGGGATTCTCACCCCATAGGCAGCCGCTGGCCCACTTGCTGTAACCTCAGTCCCTCTTGTCTATGTTTTGTGATTACCTTGGCCATTCTGTGGTTAACTGGGAGACCTAAATTTGGCAAAGGGTCCCATACTATGTTGGAGGCCAGAAAGGCAAAATGAGGAGGACAGGAAAACTACGTGGCCAAAGCCTGTTGCCTACAAGATCACTCCAAATTTTCTTCACTCTGCCCTAGAGGCCTGGCCTGAGGAGACACTGACACAACCAGGGCGAGATACCCAACCCCGGTGGATGCCCACAACAGAGGACTGAGAAACAGACCCACACCCAGCCTCAGGTTCCTCTTCCTCTTCCATCACGCAAGTTCACTTCCTTCACGTCATCTGTTTAATCGGGGGTTTCTCCCAACCTTTTCACATTATCTTAAGCTTCACAATTCACTTTTCTCTTTTTTGCCCTTAATATATCTGTGATCTTGGGCAACTTACTTAACTTTCTGGCACCTCGGTGTCCTTATATGTAAAATGAGATAATAGTAGCTGCCGAATTTAGAGGGTTGATGTAAGGATTAGACGAGGCGATATTTAGCAGGGAGCCTGGCACATAGCAAGCCCGTGGAAGTGATTTTGCTAGACCGATGATCATCCACCTGGTTGTGGGACTTTTTGAAAAGCATATGGATTAGGGCTGGAAGAGACCTTACAGGTGGTCTGGTCCATTCCACCCGATTTTACAGAGGAGGAAACTGAGGCCCATAGCGGTCACCTGACTGCCCCAAGGACACTCTTGGATAGTGAAAACTTGGGCGTAGACTGCGACACTCACTTTCCCTTCACTCCAGTATTTTTCTTCTCTTTTTATTATATGGATGTATTGCATATGTTTGTAAATTACCTTAAATCTTCTTTGGGACAAGATAGGTTACAAATAAGTAGACTGAGAGCTGATTTGATGGGTTTCCACCACCTGCTGCCTTTCCCTGAGATACAGGGCCCTTGGGACTGGTGAATCCTGGCCTTCACAGGGTTATTCCCACCTCCTGGGTCCATGGCAGGTGCTGCTGACCAATCAGGTCTGCTATCTACCCCCTCAATTGCACACATTGTCTCAGAATTCTTAGCACAGGCTTCCAGAGAGCCAGTACCTGTTGGCCAATGTTGGTCCCTGTGGGAACCCTGTGCTGACTCTTTCCCCCTTTCTGGTTTCTGCAATCACAGGACCTGGGAGGGAACTGTCTGTGGGCACCTCGTTGGTTCACCCTGCCACCCGATAGGACAGTGCTGAACTCAGCCCCCCAAAGATGGAGGAAGGAATCGAGCACATGGTACCCCAAAGGCTGCAAGTGTCCAAGCACAGATGTCTGAAAACACACAAATGTGAAACAGCAACAGTGAATTTGATGATCTGCTCAAATCCTTCATTGGGCTTTTCTCAGCTGGGGAAAATTTTACTGCACAGTGATAGTATTTTTGTATCTTTGATTATATCAAAATAAATTTTAAAAACTCCTGCTCAATAACGATTTTTATGTGTGTTAACTCAGGTTTTTCCGTAGTTTGACTCAGTTTAACTATCAATGTCTTACAGTCTTTATATAGAACATTTCCATTGCAGATCACACGCACACCAGCTCCTTGAAGGCGGAATACGGAGCAGTTTCCCAATTGGGAGCAAGTTGTAGTCCCCTGTTTTGAAGCCAAAGATGTCTTTAAAATAATATTTTCTTCCATTAATGCCAATAATTCAAGCAGTTTGGTGTCTAGATCAGTTGCAGTTGCTACACTTGGAATTTGGAAATGTTTTAGAACTTTACAGTGACTTAGTGTCCAACTACGGAGTTAAAAAAAGTTTCCTGTGCCTGAGCTTCCACAGCGCTAGCAGGGAAGTCCTGCTTCAGGGAGCTGCGCAAACAGCCGAGCCCAGAGCGCCCTGCAAAGGAACAGCGAAGACAAGTGTGAGGAAGCCCTGCCCACGGCTCCATCAACTCCCGAAGGGCAGACATCATGTAGGGAAGATGCAAGTGAGGCCATCAAGTTAATTTCTGAACAAATAGTCGTCCTTCCTCCCATTCAACACCTTTGCCCCTAGTATAACAGTTGGTATCAAATGAAGTTAATTCCATCTCCAACACAGTTCTTGAACCCTTCTGGAATTTTCTTATAACGTGGATGCAGTCATGTCACACTCCTGCTTAAGAGTATTCAATAAGTCCTTTTTATGGAATAAAAGCCAAAATCCTCATAATAGCATTTTAAGTGCTTCCTAATTTGGCCCTCAGCTCACTTTATTATTGTAATTATTACTACTAATAATATTGTACCCACTACTATTATTACCTCTACTCCTACTACTCCTACAAAATGCACCTGGCTTTAATAAAACTTTCACTATATCCAATCATTCTGCAAGGTCATTTACGTGGATAACCTCATCTGTGACCAAATACTATTGTTATTTTGGTTTTACAGATGAGAAATTGAGGCACCAGAGGGTAAGATTAATTGTTCAAGTACTAAGTGAGGGAACTTGGGATGAGGTTCAGGATGCCATAAAATACTAAATAACTGCAAACTAGCTGCAATAGCTCCAACCATCAAAACTGCATTCCAGGGGGGCTGGCCCCGTGGCCGAGTGGTTAATTTCGCGCGCTTCGCTGCAGGCGGCCCAGTGTTTCGTTGGTTCGAATCCTGGGCACGGACATGGCACTGCTCGTCAAACCACGCTGAGGCAGCATCCCACATGCCACAACTAGAAGGACCCACAATGAAGAATATACAACCATGTACGGGGGGGCTTTGGGGAGAAAAAGGAAATAAAATAAAATCTTTAAAAAAAAAAAAAAACAAAAAACTGCATTCCAGGGAGAAAGGAGGAGAAAGGAAAGTTACAAAAGCCCCTCATCTAATAACTTCAGCCTACATACCACTTAGTCACACGGCCATTCCTGGCTACAGGGGAGGTTGGGAAATAGATTTTTCATTTTGGCTCAAGTCTGCCCCCAACAAAATCAGGGTTCTGTTAGTCTGAAAATGGGAAGAGTGAGCACTGGGTGAACTGCCAGCGGGCTCTGCCCTAAGGCATGACGTTCTCATTCATTCTGGGGAAGAATTCCACTAATTCCCATTGTGGAGGTAGGACACTGTTCATATGAGGCTGGCCCTTTGCCTTCCAGTTTCTTCACTGGGACACAAGCTTATGTGGCATACTGAGAGGCACATTTTCACTCCTCTGGGAGTTGAGGTGATAACTTATAGAGTGGCCATAAACACGGTTACATGAGTGAATTAACAAAAGAAGATGAAAGCAACTGTGTACACATTACATTTTAACTATGATTCCGTTTGATCTGTGACCGTATAAAAATCATCGAATAGTCATCAAAATGGAAAATGAAAAGTTGCCACATTCAAGTCATCTGTGTCCCTTTCCCAAACATTTCACTCCTGCTATGTCTGGGTTCTTGGTAATGGTACACACCAGTGCAGCAAATTCACATCTTTTCTTTCCCGCAGTCTTTGATGCAGTCCCGTCTCCTCATTTACATTAATATAGCGATGTCAACACATTCGCACACTGGTGTGTGGGCTCACCCCATAGCGCTCATGGGAAAAGAAAAAAAGTATCATAGCGTTGTAGGACTAACAATTATTAAGAACTTTTAAGATTTTATTTCCTTTTATATTTTTCCTCGGCAACATTCAATTGACTTCTGCCCAGCATTCCAGAATGTTCCAAAGACAACAATCGTGGAGAGTTCCTGGGACAACCATTCCTACATTGAGATATAAATCAGTTACTATGAAAGTATTTTAATAGATGAAGATTTGAAGAAAACTTGGATCATCTTTCAAAACTCTAATTTGAGTGCTTTCATTTTAAACGAATAATTTAAAATGCCCAACATGTTTCTTTGTGTATATATATATATATATATATATGCATATACATAAATATTCACATTATCAACTCTTAATGTAAAAGTTCGTTACAGATTCACAGAGATGAGGGGAAGAGAGAGAACCACTTTACCATGTATCAATATTTAAATTTAGGTGAATTAGTTTGGCATTGGGTATACTGATGGGTGAGGTCAGAGGAGACAGAGACATTTTCCTGCAAGGACAAGCACACAGCTTTGGATCCAGACCAGTGTTTGCAACCAGGTTCAGATGCTTATTGGCCAACTTCCTCAACTTTTCTAAAGGCAAGTTTTCTCATTTGTAGAATGAGATGATGAGGATGACGATGAGAACCAGCTCACATTTACTGAAGGTTTCTCATGGGCTGGATGCTCAAAGTATTACGTACATTATCTCCTTAATTCTCATCATACTGCAATATTGTTATTACTATTGGCATTTTCATGATGCTATCTGTCTCAGTTACCCACAGGTGCAAGCAACCCCTGGAAATGTCATGGTAAGCAAGAACCATTTTTTTAGGTCACTGTGAGGTGGAAATTTAGGCTGGGCTTGATTGGGTCGTTCTTCTGGTCTCCACTGGACCCCCTCGCATGTGGACAGTCAGCTGCAGGTCAGCTAGACGGCTGCTCCTCTGGGGTCTGGCTGTTGGGGTGACAGAGGTGATTCGGGTTGTATGTCTCTCCTCGTGAGGCAGGCTAGTCTGGGCTTGTTTGTGTGGTGGAAGCAATATTCAGAGAAAGAGAGAACACAGGGCCTTTGAGACATAAGCTCAAAACCAGCACAGCATCACATCTGCTATGTTCAACTGGCCAAAGCAAGTCTCACATTCAAAGGGTGTGGAAGTGGACCCTAGCCCTTGATGGGAAGAAACAGCAAGTCACCAAGGAAGGGGGTCCATGGCAGCCAGTCTGCAGACAGCCTCCCATACTCTCTACCTCGTAGGGTTGTTGTAAGGACTCACAAATCATAATAGCCAATCTTATTTAATCCTCACAAGAATCTGTGCTTAGGTACGATTGTCGTCCGCACTTTATAGATGAGCGAGCTGAAACAGAGAGATGTCAGGTTTCTCCCCAAAGTTGCACCTAGCTAATGAGGAGCCAGACTCAAAGGCAAGTGGTTCAGGCGGAAGCTGATTAGGTGGTGCCTGGGTTACACTGTTATCCCAACGTCAGTTCTTGGTTTTGACAATATGCCGTGGTTATGGAAGATTTTATCATTGGGAGAAGCTGGGAGAGAGGTACATGGGAACTCTGTACTATTCTTCACAACTTCTTGTGAATCTTAAACTATTTCAAAATAAAAAGTTATTTTTAAAAATCGAGGCAGTTGAAACACTTAGCTAATGCTCTGTATACAGGCAAAGAATTGAGTATAGTGCCTGGCCACACAGTAGGCATTTAATAAACGTCAATGTCCTCTGCCCAAGGCCCGTCATCCATTAAAGCGTGGAGAGACAACATCTCACATTCCAAACCCAGCGTAAGAATGGGCGCCACCTCAAAGAGCCTTGGGAACGACACTCAGATCTGGCCAGGAGGAAGTCTGGGGGACAAGAGGGGCCGCAGCTGGTCTCCCATTACGGCAAGCTCTGCAGTTAGAGGGCAAAAGCAGACGTGATTCAGGATTTCTGCTTTTCTAAGATTATTTTGTGGAAAATCTTTTTCAGGTCTCATAGATCCCTGAGTAGTCTCAGCTTGGAACTGGGAAAACTGTTGGAACGTCTAATTAAAAGAGAACCATATGATATGGGGATTAGGCTAGTCTGATAGGGTCAAGCCAGGCACGGCCCCTTACCTCTCTAAGTTTGAGGAGAAAAATTCTCAAACAGAAAATACGTTAGCAAATGAGAGGCTGCAAGTAGACCTGGTTAGGTTGGATTTTCACAAAGAGTGAGATAACAGCCTTTGAAAGAAATTATAAAGGAAAATAAACAGCCACGTGTTAGAGTCACGGAGCTGGCAGAACAGTAATAATAACTCTAATATACCAGAGAGCAGGGGCTACTGGGAAGAGAGGTGGTCACGACCTGCTACTTTAACTGTTTCTGTTGGGCCAGCGCCTGCGCGTTAGTGATCAGATGGGAGGTGGCTGATATCCTGAATGTTGGGGGGCAGACGTTTTCCGGTAATGACCAGTTGGTTTTACTTCATATTGAGGAAATCAAGGATTATATTAACGACCATAATAAACATAATAGCAGCTAATGTTTATTGGTGCTCACTATGCTCCAGGAACTCTTGTGTGTTACCTTCCTCATCTCGTTGAATCTTCACAATCTTTTGTGAGTGAGGAAATTGAGGTCTGAAGACAACTTTCCAAGGCAGGCAAAGCCTTAACCTGGGGAAGCTGGGATGACACGAGGCACTGTCCCAGTGTGGGGACAGGCTCACTTTGGAAAAGTGCTTTGGGGCACAACACTCATCCTTGCACCATCCCAGGCATTGGAGTTTTGCCAAAGAATGGTGGGGCACCGAAGCTGGTAGCAATGAAGCTCTCATCACTCTCCTCCCTGAGGACAGAGCCTGGGCACCTGCTTCTCAGGGGGGAAGTACTGAACTTCCTCCAAACTCATAGTTTTTGAGTATTTCATTTGAAATGTATTTTTGTTTATGATGTGAGGCTTGAGATCCAGCATTCACTTCCACCCAATAGCCAACTAGTTACTCCTACATCGTTTAGTACATAAAATATCCTCTTATACGGTGAATCATAGCATGACCTTGTACATGTATCACCTTCTCATATGGACTATAATCTATTTCCAGTTCTCTGTTTTGTTCTTGATCTATTAATTTATTCCTCTGTCAATAGCATATTGTTTAGATTATAGTGTAGTGTAGTATATTATACAATACATACACACATATATATGTTATATAGTATAACGAGTTTCACTATTTTGTAAAGGAACCCCTCCAAATATTTTTCTCTTTCAAACTTCTCTGGGTCACTCTCAGACAGTTATTGCTATATATAAACTTTAAAATAGTTTCATACACACCCAGCACCCTACCCCCAGGCCCCACCAAAAAAAGCCCTGGGACGCTCAATTGAATTGCATTTCATTTCTAGGTTAATTTGAGGGCTGATGTTTTTATGGTATTAAGCCTTCTTATACCAGGAATATGATATGTTCCGCCATTTTGTGGGGGTCTTATTTTAAGATCTTCAATAAGATTTTACAGCTTTCTTTATATAGGTTCTATGCTTTTATTATTAAATTTATTCCTGGTTAATATGGTGAACAGGATCTTTTTTTCATTTCCCTTTTGTAACTGGTTTTCGCTGGTGTGGCAGACGCTGTGGTGCTGGCTCACATCCCTGCAGCCTTCCTGCTTAAGTGCTCCCAGGTTGACATCCTTCTTGAAGTGCCAGGGAATCGGCATTCTCCAGGAGAAGAATAGGAAATGAATTATCAACTCCCCCACTACCTCCCCTCCCCTCTAGCTCATACCTATGGCCACATGGGAATTCCGTACGGCCAGCTGATGGAGGAGGAAAAACCCATTTCTGGGGCTAACAGGTGGGTCTTGTGGAAGCTAAAAATGAACGCTGCCACACTACACTCTCAGTCAGGGTGACCCTGAAAACAATGGGAGGAGAAATCTTCCCCGGGGGCAGAGCTTCAAGGAGGACCCATTGTCATGAACTTGGGGGTGGAGGGAGAAGTGCCTGGATGTAAGGATATACATAGACTCCTGGGAAGCGGTGAGTGGACCGGTTGGTTGGGCAAGTATCTGAAAAGATTAGAAGATCAGGGGCAAAGAGGTCTAGGGGAGAAGCATGTGGATGGATCCAAGGGAGGAGGCACACAGGGACCCACATCCGTGTCCACCAGAGAGTATCCACTGCAGAGGAGGCCCTAAACATAAGGCGGGCGGTAGGCATCAGCCAGCCCCTGCCCTGGCCACCCTTGTGCTTGCACAGCTCCACGAACGGAACAGTCATGGCAGGCTCCCTTCCACCACGGCTGGTGCATCTACTGCCGCTGCTGCTAAATGCATGATCTGTCTGCTTCAGAGACCAATGCAGAGCCCTCAGTGTGGTACCCTCCTTGAGGAAGAAAAACACGCCATTGGGTGATAAGCTGATTACATTGGACCTCCTTCACTCTGGAGGAGGCAGCGATTTGTCATTATTGGGACTGAAACATATTCTGGGCGTGCCTTTCCTGCCTGTGACATCTCTGCCAGAATCACTATTCAAGAGCTCACAGAGTTTCTGTGTCCCCCCTAAATTTGTGTGTTGAGGCCCTAACCCTTGATGTGAAGATAAACATACAAGATGCCTTGTGTTGGAACATAGGGCCTTTATGAAGGTAATTAAGGTTAAACGAGGTCATTATGGTGAGGTCCTGATCCGATAGTCCTTATAAGAAGAGACACAAAGAGCTTGTTCTCGCTTTCTCCCTCTCCGCCACATGAGGAGATGATGAGAAGGCGGTCATCTACAAGACAGGAAGAGAGCGCTCGCCAGGAACCGAATCAGCCAGCACCTTGGTCTTGGTCCTCCCAGCCTCCAGAATGTGAGAAATAAATTTATGTTGTTTAAGCCCCCCGGTCTCTGGTATTTCGTGTGGCAGCCACACTGACTAAGATGCCTGTCAAATAAATTCTTTGTCCTCAAATTCTTGTCTCTAGATATGCTTTGGGGAAAACTAAATTAAGAAAGCTGGTAGAGAGGAAAGTTATTGGGGGGTTTTTTTCCCCTAAACTTTTTTATTTTGAACTAATTTTGGATTTTGAGAAAAGTTGGCAAAAATAGTTTCTGTATATCCCATCCCCAGCTTCCCCTAATGCTAACACCTTACAAAACTGTAGAATGATGATTAGAACCAGGAATTTAACGCTGGTTCAATATTATTCACTAAACTAAAGACCTCAGTTGAATTTCACATTTTTTCACTAATGTCTTTTTTGTGTTCCAATTCTCTTCAGGGCCCCATGTTGTATTTAGTTGCTTCTTCTTAAACTCCTGCAGCCTGTAACAGTTCTCCATTCCTTACTTATCTTTCATGACCTTGACACTTTTGGAAAATTATCAATAAATTCCTCAATTTGGGTTTATCTGACATTTTCTCATGATTGGACTGAGATTATACATTTTTGGCAGGAACAAGAAGAATGATGTTGTGTATCCTTCTCAGTACCTGATATAAAAAGGTTTCATGATGTCTTATCACTGGTGATGTTTACCCTAATCACCAGGTTAAAGCAATTTCTATTAGGTTTCTCCACTACAAAGTTACATCTTTTCTTGTAGTGAATAAATACCTTAGGCAAAATGCTTTGAGATTATGCAAATGCTATTTTTCCTAAAACTTTTGCCCACTAATTTTAAAGTTATTGATATTTGCAGATGTATCTTGCATCCAGTCACCTTAGCAAATTCTCTTATTAATTGAAAAAGTTTTTTAGTAGAATCTGATGTGTTTTGTATACATACACTCATATCAAGTATACATAAAGATAGCTTTATCTCTTCATTTTCATCATTTATAGCAACTATTTTATTTTCTTGTCTTATCGTATTTACACTTCTAAAACTATTTCAAATAATAATGAGGATAATAGACATTGTGATTTGTTTATTTGATATGAATGATTTCAGTATTTTGCCACGCGACATAGTGATTGCTAGAAGCCTGGGGTAAATGGCATTTACCATATTTAAATCATTTCCTGTCATTTTTGTTTTATTAAAATTTTTTGTTGCTCAGAATGGCTGTTTAATTCTATCAAATGCTAATATAATCACATCTCCTTTAATTTGTTGATGTAATGAGTTACGTTGTCAGATTTCCTAAACGTTAGATCATCTTTCCATTCCTGGAATGAACAATACTTAGTCATGACATATTCATTTTAAAATGTATTCTGGATTCAATTTGCATCTGTCACCACAAGGAGTTGGATCTATAATTTTCTCTTTTAGTACAATTTTTATAAGATTTGGGTTTTTTTTCTGGTTTCATAAAATGAATCAGAATGGTCTTAATTTTTTTCTATGGTCTGGACTTATTGTGATCTTGATTCAAACTACTCCATTTTCAATACTTCCTTTCATAATTTTTTGCCCATTCAAACATCTTTACAAATAAAAAACTGCGTCAGGGAGGCTGTGCCTGTGCGGGAGCCAGGTATACGGGAACTCTCTACACTCTACGCAGTTTTGCTGTGAACCTAAAACTGCCCTAAAAAATAAAACCTATTAAAAAATAATTCTATCAGTTGGCAACACTACTGTAGCCTTACCCGGATGTGCCTGAAAGAATCCAATGCATGTTTTTTTTTCACTTGAGTTCAGTGAGAACTCCAGAAACAGAAAAAGCAAAGAGCACAAGGTAGATGGTGGGGTGGGGAAAACTGAGTTCAGTTAGTTTGGGTATTCTGTTAACAATATGCAAATCCTATGCAAAATAACATCCGATTGCCTGGGGTCGAGAACTCTGGCCCTTTTTGAAAAAACATTGAGTTACTGTTTATACTATTTAACAAAACCCCAAATAAACAGAAGGTTCACCATATGGGGTATTTTTGTTGAAGAACTTTTGTGACAAATCTTTAGAAAATGTATTAGTCACTTTTCTAATCTTAGGAGTACAGAACAACAAACACCGTAGGCTTAGTCTCTGACAGTTGAGAATATTGACCATTATAAAAATACAAAAATTAAGACAGCCTTAGTGTAGAAAAAGGGATTTTGTTTTTAGGAATAAATTTCTGATTCACGAATGTGTTTATTCCATTTGACTTATCTGTTAAAAGCGGACACACTGCATTATAAACTGTTTTGTTTACTTCCATATTCTCAGTGTTTAATACACAGGAAGGGGCAAATAGATATTTGCTAAACAAATAAATGAATCAACAGCAATAATCCAAGTTAAGCATTTTAGTTAGTTGAGGCTAGTTATGTATTTTGATGAAATTTGTTGTTCATTAAGGAATGCAGTTCAATCATATGAAATTACCATTTTACAGGTCAAAAACTGTCGTATATTAATAATTTTGTATTGTTCAACCTAATCCATATGTGACCTAGAATTTTGAAGTAATCTTTAATATTTCAGGCGTATGGCTTGATGGAATATTATCCTATACTCATCTGAACTCCACTCAGTGTGACGCTTCTTGATAATACAGCACCATGATTCAGGGCTAAAGCTTTGGAGAGATAAACCCATGTTCAAAACTTGGCTCCATGCCCTGCTAGTTGTGTGACCTTGGGTAAATTACATGATTTCTCCAAGCTGAAATTTCCCCATCTATTAAATGGGGATACGACTTTCCTCATAGTGTCGATATGAAGATAAACTATGATGTTAAAATAAAGTTCTTGTCACAGTGCCTGCGTATAGTAAATGATGAATAAATGGTTTTTATTACTTTTATTAGTAGTAGTTAATTTAGTTATTTTGGGTTGCCTCTCTAGGATATTTAACTTCTGGTTATTTCAAAACCAATTTATAGTGGTAGACAGTTGTCATAGATGTCACGATAGTGTTTTGCTTCTGGGTAGGAATATTGGCTAGGAAGAGGCATGAAGGAACCATTTGCGGGCTGAAAATGTCCTATATCCTAATCTGAGTGGTGGCGACAGGGTGTACGTCTGTGTAAGACATCCTTGCTGCACACTTAGGATCAGGGCAGTTTTCTGTTGGTATGTTATACAGAATAAAGCTTTGCCTGTTAGGGGGTGGTGCTAAGACGAGGGAGAAGCTGTTTAAATCCCCAGCACCACAAACAGAGGGAGTTAAGCACTGCGTTTTGTTATAAAGCTCGCCTATCCTCATGTAGACGGCCTCTGCCCCCCTCCCCCTCCCTGTGCTCGCAGCCCCACCCGCACCCTCCAACTTCTCTGTCTTTGGAATCTGGAGCAGGTGCAGACGACCCAGCGTGTCAGTCGACGTGGTCAGGAAAAATGGGAAAAAGGGAAGTTTACAGGCAATCGGATGAACAGCAGAGTGTAACTTCTATCACACGTGTGTGTATCTGTATATATATTTGTGTGTGCAAGGGTGTACGTGGAGTTGGGGTTGAGGATCAATACAGATTTTGGCCTGTGAACTTCTTGTCGCTGCCAAATGATTCAGTCAATTTAGGATGTCAATTCAGTTCAGTGGTGGTCGTCACTACTCATGAAAATAAAAAAAAGGGTCAGTACCCATTACTGAGTGTAGTCTCTCCTGAGCCCCCATTGTCACACACGCGTGCACGCACACACACACACAGAGTGATATTTAGGATATTCATTTTATTTAATTCCTCGTACTATAATCAGGGATCTCTCTCCCCACGTTCTCTGTAACATCTTTGTTCCCAGCAGAAATCCCCAGTTTTCCTATGCTGCTGTATTTGTGGAGGTCGTGTATACATACCTAAGGAGCCTGGACCTTGCTGTGGAAGCCATTGAAACAAACGCCTGCCTCGGCACAAATGGATATGTCTAAAGACTCGGGTTTCCACTTGGCCTAAAGCATTTCTAGGCGGGGAGAGGAAATGGAGAAAGCTTCCCTTGGACGTTGGACCAAACAAAAACCTATCAACTTGGTCCTTACGCACATCCATATGGATATTACCAGGGTTTAAACTTCCTGGAGCCTTTCTGAGCCTCGTGAAGCATAATGGAAGATGGTCTTTAATCAGGACTCTCTTCCCAGCGGTCCCCTCCACACCCATCAAAACCAACATCAGCAGTGAGATGATCAATCGCCCCAAACTGTTTTTAGACTCCTCTCTTCCTTGGAAGAAAGGGAATATTTGTTTCGATTCACACCATACCCCACTTTCTGAACCTGATTGCAGTCATGATTCCTCTGTGCCTGTGTAAAGGAAAGAGTGGAAATAAGGAACAAACCCAATAAAGACCAAACCGAAAGCACATGTCCCGAAGGGGAGCACACCAGGCTCACGATGGCTGTGAAACAGATGAATCCACCGAAATGTAAAGTATTCCGCAAAGTTTTGGCAGCTTTGAAATGCTACACTTTCTGGCGCTCATCTGTTCGTCATCTGAGAGGACTTTCTCAGCTCAACAGAAGGGACGGTCTTCTCTTTCGACATTCACTCAACTGGAAGTGCATACAATTCAGCAATGGAAGTGACAAACAGGATGGAAAGACAGCCGGCAAACCAAGAAAGGACCGGAGAAAGAGGGCGAGCAAGCTATTTTTACCCACCTCCACTTTCACCTGAATCTCACTGTATAGATTTTCCAGCATTTAAGCTTTTCTTTGAGTTAGTTTCAAGATAGTCATAAAGCTGTAATCATATTAATGATTAATGACACTAGGGAAGCAAAGTGACATAATGAGAAGATCTAAGGTTCTACACAAAAATATTTAAAGATTCTTGTAGGAAATCCACCTACTTTACATAGTATTTTTGAAAGCAAAGAACTCATCAACAGCACTGAATTTAAAACCACAGCTAAAATGCCTCCCCCACCATTATTCTAGTTAGTTCCTCCAGGATGGTGCCATTCCAGATACTGAGGCATTACAAAAAAACTGCTTTCTAGAACACAGCAGTAACCCCAACCAGAGAGAGCACGCATGTCTAATCCAACATGACGAATGCAAGGCACCTCGTATGAGTATATGAGTATGGAATAAACTAGACCTGCACACACCTGTGTCTTAGGTGTGCATCCCTTTGTGAGCAATTGTGGCATGGACCAAGGCAAGTGACCAAGAAGTGAGGCAGGGAAACTTGAGATGTTAGATTACCTCCAAGGAAGACCTTTCTGCTGTTGGAGGCGGAATGTGTAAGTGTCCAGAGATGGACGAGGCTGGCCACGGAGGGAGTGAGCTTGCTGCCATTGGCACGATTCGGGCAAAGGCTTTGTGGACACAATTGGTCAAGTCAGTAGTTCTCTAACCTTGCTGCACATTAGAGTCACTGGAGAGCTTTAAAACCATTCCTCTTCACTGGCTGCACCTGTCTGGGGTGGCGCTCAGGCGTCTGTATTTTTCAAAGCTCCCCAGGTGACTGGAATCCTCCAGGAGCTAGGGCAAGGCTTGAGAGCCCCAGCGGACTTGCTCAACGCTTCTCAAACTTTACGTGCACACACAGCACCTGGGCATGCTGTTAAAATGCAGACTCTGACTCAGCGGGGCTGGGGTGCCGCCTGAGAGCCCGCCTTTCTGACAAGCTCCAGGTGAGACCATGCTGCTGGTCTGGGAACAACACCTGGGGCAGCAGGGCCCGGATGACTTAGTTTTCTTCGTTCCTGAGTGCCTATGGGATTCAGCATCATTTTGGGGAAAGAAATAGGGCAGTGTGTTCAATGCGGAGCGGCCTCGCCCTCACTGGCTGCCAGCTGAAGGCAAGTCATCTTTCTCCTGAGCCTCAGTTTCTCCATTTGAATAAAGAAGGGGTGCGTGAAGCCCTGCAGGGCCTCCTCCAACTCTCACTCTCTGAGGCTCTGTTAATATCAGCAAGCCTCTGGGGAGGGAGAGCCCACAATTTCTAGAAGGCCCCAGAGAAGACTGGCTGCAGGGCAGGTTGCAAGGAGGCCTCACGGGTTCCAGGATTATACCTGTGTCCTTGTCCTGCATTGATGTCCTTGTCCTGCATGGGTCCCAACAGACATTGACCTGAGATGCGTGTGACAAGGGCATGAGATGACAAGGGTCACCTGAGGTGCGCCTCTGGGAAGGGGTATTCACGCATTCATTGATTCACATGTTTGTATGGAGCACCCAGAAAGATGGGAACCGCTGAAAAGAGCTAACAAGACCCAGTCCCCGCCTTCGAAGTGTTTCCTCTCCAGCAGAGGCGGCAATCCCAGGACCAGAGATGCACAAGAAGGGTCTGACAGCTCTGATGGAAGTCTAGGTGGGGGACAGCGGCAGTCAGTTCTTCCAGAGGGGTCAGCTCAGGAAGCCTTCAAGGGGGAGGTGACTGAGGTGAAAGATGAGTGTGCAGACCAGGGGACAGAGCCACCTGGGAAAGGGTCCGTGTGAGCTGTGGTGGCATTTCGAGGCCTGAGGGTGAGGATAAGAGGCAGCAGGAGAGAAGTGGTTAATTTCCACGGAGAGATGGGAGCAGGGCTGATAGAGACACATGAGCAAGATGAAATTTGATTTTCTTCCAAATCAATGGTTATTGGTATCTATCAAGCATTTATTGAGATTAGAGGTTGAATATTGTGGGTGGGGTGAGAGGCGGAGAGTACAGAAGGAGAACCCCATCCCCAACCCACCTCCATGGGTATCTCCTTTATTGTCCCAGCAATTCAGTGCTGGCCCCAACTCACAAAAAGCCTTGCAGCTCAGTGGACTCTCCCTATTAGAAAACAGTTCCAGAAGAGTCTCTCATCCTGGGGCACAGCCCTGGGTCTCTCATCCCATTAGCAGATACTATTGGTTCCTCCGTCACTGGGGTAGCCAACCATCCCAATCTTTTGCAACTGAAGGGTTTCCCAGGATGTGAGACTTTCAATGCTAAAGTTGGGAAGGTCCTGGGCAGATGAGGACAAGATGGTCACCCTCCTCACCCACCACAAGCCCCTGGGCCACCTCTGACTTCAGCTGTAGCCGTGGTGGACAGTTCCCGCATGAGCTGACAGGGTCCCACCTCAAGTGCTGTTGCATTTCTCTTTTCTGCCTTGAGGCTTTCTCCAAAGCCCTGAGAGTCCAGAAATGTGTGGAAGTTAACTCTCTGAATGAATGAATGGCCTGGCCTTGCCTCCTTTGGAGAGACAATTCCAAGGCACATTCTACATGGTTCCTGAGAGCACCCTAGTGGGATGAGCCCCACTGCCTGTGACAGTAACTTCACAGGAGGAAGTTAAAGGGATGTGTCCCCACCTGCTGATTTTGCCCCACTCGACCCTGGGGATTCTGGGACCAAGGCCATCCTGTGGAGAGGCGAGAGATTTTTCTTGCTATCAGCTATTGCTTCCATTTGTCAACACAAGTCGAAGAGGGCTTTTAAAGTGCAGCTTCACCTTCCACTCCACGCCCCGCCCCCACCCCACTCCAGGGCTGAACGGCGTTTAAAATTCAGTCACTGTCGTCAGTAAACCCCTCTGAGCAGAAACAATCCCATCATTCTCTCCCTACTTGCAAAGGTGTTTAAGATATCTAAATATTTTAAAGGTATCTATGAGGATTGGATTCTTTTCTTAGTGAGGACTTGATGAATAAATGATGCCCTAATTTCAGTTTAATTATTGTCTAATGCTCTTTAATTCATTTCAGATTGGTGTTTAACTTCTTCCCAACTTGACATCCTTTCAGGCAAAACTGATCAAAAAAGCTGGCGCTTCCTTTACCTGGGACCGGATTAGTCGTCTCTAGATATCAACAGAAGAAAAGTAGCCGTTCGAATCCCTAATGTTTTTGACACTTTGTAAATTTAAACCCATCCAAAACACATCTTTTAAACATATTTTAAGTAAGGAAGGGATTCTCTGCTCAGAGTCTGAGATTTTGTTCTGCCAAGTTTGAGCATGGAGCAGATTTTTACGGTTGAATTATAAGCCCCTGAAAATAGGTTTATTGTGGAAGTGTGAACACACAACTATAGCCTATAGCAACATGAACGGCTCTGTTATCATAATGCTTGAATCCTCTCCTTTGTGCTGAATCGGCAAAGCAAGACACCTGCTTCGGCCTTTTTGTTAATACATGTCAATGTCATCGAACAGCTCACGTCCCTCTTTAGAAAGACGCCCCCAAATTTTTAGTAATCCTTGTCTTGCTAGGGACTGCTGTGTCTCCATCTCAGGAATTAATCTATCATTTATAGGAAAATATTTGGTGACATTAGAAACACACTATCTTGTGGAAGAAGAAATGAGGGTCGTTGGGGGTGGGTTCGTTAGTTGCAGCTGTGTTGCTTGCCCGGGTCTTTACCTGCCAGCTATGGAGCCAGTTTCCCAGCAGCTGGAAAGCACAGGTGAATCCCTCAGGTGCATCCTCAGGGCTGGGAGGAGTGTGTGGTGCGCACAGGAGGAAGCTCAGGTTATGACGCTATCGTTTGCCCAAAGTTCAAATGCTCGACACTCTTTAGACATCTGATGTTTTCCCCAAGAAGCCTAAATGCTTATTTGCTGGTATCTTTTTAACTACAAAGTAAGGCATTTGAAATTCTACTGCGTGCAACTCATACAATTTCCATAGCAGAATTAAAATTACACTCAGCTGCAGAATAAAGCTTGTGATTGGCTGCAAAAGGCAGCCCCAATTTTGGGAGCCTGCTGTCAGAGGCTGGGTCTCTGGGTGAAAAATCATAAACGTCAGAGCTACTTTAAACACGTGCGAATTAAGCCTCATAGAGGAATTGTTTGACGTTTGTCTACTCAATGTAGTCTAATATCAGTGAGCCAGAACGCTACTAAGGAGAACACGCGATTAATTATGCTTTGGTTTCCTGCCTTCTCCCGCCCCCTCCCCAGTCCACACCCCAGACCAATCTCTCCAGCGAGAGCAAAGAACTCCTGGCATTTACCGAGTGCTTACTGTGTGCTAGGCACTATTTTAAGCACTTCTATGTATTAATTCGTAAAATCCTCCCAACAATCCTAGAAGTAGGCACTATTATTATCCCCGTCTTTGCAGATGAGGAAATAAGCTTAGCAACTGAGCAGAAAGATTAGGAGCTGTGGCTTTGCTGACAGACCGCCCCAGGTTTGCATCCCAGCTCTGCCAGGTAACAGCTGTGTGACCTTGGGCAAGTTACTTAGGTTTTCTGTGCTTCAATTGCCACTAAACTGTTATTTCTCTAAAATGGGGTAACAATGTGAAATGATAGTTAACGATTCTTGGGAAAAAAATTTGTCTCACATAGAGAATCCTATATTTTGATTGCTAAACACATTTTAAAATTATCTTTTTCAGTTGATCGCCCATGAGTATAGGTCTTCATAGTCTTCTCCAAACATCATGACATACCTCTAAGGGAATCAGGGGGTATCTGTCTATGTGTCCAGGATGGAAGTGAGGAGTGGAGGTGGGGAATGGAGGGAGAGGGCCCCAAGGACAAGATGGTCTTTCTCCTTCTGAGACCAAGTGCTGCAAAGACTATATAAACCTGAAGCTGCCTGAGAGTGAAGCCAACATGGAGGGAAACAGAGGCAAGAAAGGAAAAGAGCAAACAGCCAAGCCTCCAAGGATGTCATTCTAGCATCTTGATCCAGCCCTACCTGAAACAGGACCACTCCTTGGACTTCGTAGTTACTTGATCCCTCTTTTTTTTTTTTTGGTTGCTCCAGCTAGTTTGAACTGTGTTTCTGTTACATGAAATCAAAAGAATACAATCTGAAATAATATTCTGCCTTATTTTTACTCACTTCTGCTCTTCCACAATTCAAATCCAATTGGAGAGATAGCATAGTATCTAGTCATCCATTCTTTTTTCTTCTGTTCTTCCATCCATCCCATCCATCCATTTATTTATTCATTCAACAAACATCCATTGAGCACTCAGAGCTAGATGTGAAAAAAAGGAAAGACGAATGAGACATGCATCCTTTCCTTAAGGAGCTGCAGGCACATTCACAAAGCCACAGACCTGGTAAAACAGCTACTATTCCCCAGGAATGAACAGTTAGAAAGGTCGTCCCACAAATAGGATGGTGTGGCTTTGGGGGAAGTTTCTTAGCACCTCCATGTATCGACTTTTTTAAGGTTTATTGAATTATCGTGTAGGTTGTATTTTAAGTTTTCACAGAGTTCCCCACTTTTCTTCAATCCCCTGAACTGAATGACCATGCACATTTTTTAATGAATTCTCTAACTTCAGGCCCTCTCCATGTGCATATATATTCTCTGCTCTACTCTTAAAGACTCCAGCCTGAGGTCAAGGGGAAAGTGTCAAGTAGGTTCAATACTTAAACAATTTGGAACGCCCTGTTATCTTCTGCTGTGGACATGGATTTATTTCCTGACGAGACGGAGGGATCCTTTCTCGAGAGCTCCTCACAGAAATCCTTCAATCACCCCCAGTGATGCCCTTTAGACACAGGCAGAGACCCTTCATCACACGGACATTATTTAAAATGTGTGCTTAAAAGACTAAAGACGAGACTGGCCTGTCCAACTGTAAATTATTTTTCAGCCAGTTCTCTCTAGTCAGGGTCCCTAAATCTTATCACAAAAATGATCAAACGTAATGCAAATTTATTAGGAATGCATCCTTCATTTGTTTTCATTTGAGATTATTGTGGGCTTATTTATTTATTTTGCAAATAAACTATGAAAACCTCTAATGCTCAATATTATTTGGTGACAAGATTTGATTTAGAATTCACATTGAACATAATAGGCTATCAAAGGAAATGTCGCATCAGAATCTTTTGTGTTCCATATGTGAAATGTTCAAAGTAATTACAAATGTGACAAAATCTAAATTGTACATTTAAGAGGGAAATGGTGCTAAAAATTCTTGCTTGATGTTCAGATAATATGAGCAGCTTATAAGCCTTTGTGTTTTGTTCTTTGTGTTGTAAATAATATTAGAAGCATCCCAAAGTCACGGATTATTTATAAAACACAGATAAAAAACCTGATGAGTTTTTAAAAGTACAAAGTTAGGCTTTTTAGTCTTGTTGCATATGGTGGTATTGCTTTTGTACATGCTTCTCGTCTTTTGGCAAAAATTTATTTTTCAGAGCAACATAATCAAACGTGATTCCATTACAACACAGTGACGTCGATCACAAGCTTTGGATGGAAGAGAATGGGGAGAACTCTTGTTCTAGTGGTCACCAAATGTGAGAGGGAGACCCATCAGTGCCTTTTTAGAAGGTTTTCTAGGGAGAGATGGGGTAAAACCCAGGGGTTACAAAAGAAGAAAAGCTCTATTCCTTTTCCTCCCTCTCTGCCTGCGTGATTCCTTTCCCCTCCCCTACTCCACAATTCAGGGCTCACATCTCCCCACTGAGCACCTGTCCCCAGCCTTTCAATCCTTGTGTAAAAAGGAAGAGAATCTTTCCTCCTCTGGATCGTAGGTTCCATCTGTTTGCTCAAGGTGACAGTCTCAAAGTCAAAATAGGAAAGGGGTGTCACCTGGTAGCACGTTCCACGATGACATGTGCCGTTGGAATTTTGACCTTGTGTGGCCACGGCATTGGAGCTGTCTAAAGCAGCACCTCTCACACTTAGATGCGCAGAAGAGTCACGCGGGGTCTTGTTAAATGAGAGTCTGATTCAGAAGGTCTCGGGTGGGACCTGAGGTTCAGCATTTCTAACGAGTTCTCAGGTGATGCCGATGCTGCTGGCCCTTGGACCACAGTCTGAGCAGCAAAGTTCTAAAGAACACTGGGTCTTGAATGAAGCACTGAGACATTAAGCAAAGTGTGTCTGTGTGTGTGTGGTGTATGCGCATGCGTGCGCATGTGCGTGTGTCAGAAATGGCCACCTAAGACTTGGCCGATTCTGTGCCAATTCAGTCCACTTACTCTGATGACTAACCAAAACATTTTTGAGTCCGTGCAGAGTGCTGGACACTGCGAGATACTTACTATTATTGCAGACCTCACTTTACAGAGGAGGCACAGAGAAGTTAAATTTCTTGCCCAGGGTCACAGAGCTAACAACAGAGGTAGGACTTTTGGGACCCACCTGCCAGAATGCATAGTACATGCCCTTCATCACTAGCCTATACTTGCCCTGAAAATGTATTTCAAGCTCTCTCCTTCTTGGGAACTTTGAATATGCTGTTCCCTCTGCCAAGTCTGCCTTTCCCTACATTTTGCCTGACTGTTCACCCTTCAGATCTCAGCTGAAACCTCACTTCTTAGAGCAGCTGTCTGATTCTTTGCCCACTTCAGATTAAATATGTCCTGCTTTTCTCTCACAGCATCTCATTGCTTTCCTTCATCCGTGTGATCACAATGTTCACTTATTTGATTATTAGTGTTAATTTGCTTTCATATCTATTTCCCTCACAAAACTATAAGCTCTTTGAGACTAGGGACTGGTTCGCTGTTTATTTCATCAGCCCCTAGCATTATGTCTGGAACAAAATAAAGACTATAAATTACTTGACTGACTGATGGAGTGACTGAGTGAATGAACGAATGAAGTGAATTCACATTCTGCAAATAACTGCTAAGCCACCAGAGGGCAAATATAGTCATCACACTGGCTGACATGGAAGCATACCACGTATGGCTGGCATACCTAGGAAGACAAATTCAAACGGTATTGTACCTCTCACATGTGCCATTGGCCATACAATAGGTGGAATAAAATGCTCATCTAAACTATATTAAAGAATGAGAAAATGGATTTCAAAAGTTTGCTCATTTCTAACTTCCTGATACCATCCTCACTAGACATTAAAAAAAACCAAAACGCCCAAACAGAGGCTGAGATGATTTTCAGGTTTTCATTCCTCTTTGCTCAAGTTCTGTCCCAGACTTAACAATATCCTCTCCTTCCCATGATGCGTAAGGAGCACGGGGAAACTGACACCCTGGGGGAGGGATCCGTGCAAGTTTTCATGGAGGCGTGGTCCATGGATGTGGCTCCACAATGAGTCATCAGGCTGCAGAGCATGATGTTAGAAAGGATCATTGTCATGGCTTGAGTTCCCCCAGAAACCAACCTGAGATGAGAATTCTAGGCAGGTCTTGGGTTGGGAAATGAGACAGGGATGGGAAGGCAGCTCTGAAGTATGTGTTATCCAGCCAATGACCGGTGTGGGTGCCTGGAGCTTAGTCCCACAGGGAGATTCTGGGAGACATTAGGGAATACTACCCCCCCATCCCGCCCACCACCAAATCCCTAGTTATCCCACCCAGAGGATGAGGAGCTCAGACCTTCACTTACAATTCCATTCAGGGGGGAGTAAATTCTCAGGTACTTCCGGCCTGCCTGAAGTCGGCAAGACACTTTTCTTCCAGGACTTGAGAGAAGCCCCAGACTAAAGTGTTAAGGCCACAGGAGCTATGTAGGGCACTGATGTCAACTGCAGTAGCCATCTTGATTCACAACTGTCCTTCAGTTTCTAGTTGAGAGGAAGACTCTTGGAGCCGATGGGCTGTGGTTTTGATTCAGAATGGCATTTCTTGTCTTTAGTATCTGAAACCCCAAGTACCTCTTATGCCCCCAAAAGCTACCAAAAGAAGGGGAATATTATGGCCTAGAGCTGTCACTATCCCAACCTCCACCATTAATGTGGTCATCTGCCATCAGGAAGGAAGATTGCTTTGCTGGTGCCACCGTCCCTTACTTTCCAGGTTTTTGAGATGACTTCTCTCCTAAGCACAGAGATGGTCCTGGAGTTTTGTCTGTCATCCTGTGTGATCTTGGACTTGGGTCTGAAATTTTCTGGCCCTTTATTGCCCTGTCCATGGAAGGAAAGCGAGGATACCCTCAGCATGTCTGTTTCACGAGGATGTTTTGAGAAGAGACGAGATAGTATCTGCAAACTACTTTGAGCTCTGAAGAAAAGTGCTCTTATGAGCTATATAAATATAAGTTATTACACAGTATTATTTTAACCTGGCCCAAGTTTAGATTAGTTGTATGAATCATTCATCAACCTTTACTTTGTATAATTAAAAACGTGTGGTTCTTGGAATCTTTGCTTGGGAGGCAAGTTAATGTGGCGGGACTAGGATTGGCAAGCTCTTAGAAGTCAAAGACTTCTGGTCAAAAGACAGATGCACTGAGTGATGGGGAAAATCCTATTATCGCTTCTCATTTGGAGGTATTCCCCTTCAGCTTTTTTTGGAGTCTATGATTCATGTTTTTCCTTATTGTCCTTTTTCATATTTCCAGCGTTCTCATGGTGTTTCAGAAGACATTCAAGAATTGCCTCCAGTTTTTCACTTTATCCCCAAGTAAATCTATGTAAGACATCTGTTGCTGGGGTCTTCTCCTTGCATGAATATGTCAATATTGATTGGTTCTGAGAAGCTAACTGAATAATTCACTCCTTTTGGAGGCAGAATGTAGAAGGGCTTGATTTAAAATGTACCCTCCTTAACATGTATTGCATTGACCACAGCAGTGCATGAATGAAAGCACCAACATGACAGTTAATTCTGAGTCTGCGTGCTTCTTGACAGCAGTAACTATAGTTCTCTCGTCTTTGTGTCCCTCCAGAAGGCCCAGCAGAGCACCTGGCATTCAATGGGTGCTCAGTGACTGTTAATTGAATGAATGAATGCTAATAAAGAAGGAAAAAAAGAAATAAAAACACAAGGAACCACTGAACCCAAGGAGATCATTAGCCATGGTCTCCCCATGTGTTAGTTATTAGCTATCAGTGGTGTGGGTGGTCTGAGAGAGATGGACTAATTCTTCTGCTGGCCACAGTGGTGTCAAACAGTATGTTAACTTGGGAACAAGGGTGTTGACTGGATTTCTGCCGTGCACTAAATTTCCCCTAGTGATTCCGATGAATCAGATGCATGCCCCAGGAGTCCAAGCTGTTCCAGGCTTGTAACTTGCACAATAGCAGGATCTAGTGGAACAAAAGGATATCAGGTAAGGTCTGCAGGGAGCATCCGCCCCATGTAAACACATCGGGAAGCAAATTGTTGACAAATCCCACCCAAGTGTCACTAACGACTGAGTTATGAAGTAATGGGCAGGGGGGTAATTGGCATATTATAAGGAGCTTAGAGAGAGCTGTGCACCTACAATTCTGCTATTTCCTTCCCTTTAAAGCATCATGGTGATTTTTCTGCCATGGTCACATGCTGTTATGATTAAGGAGTTACTGACAACATACTCCATCACAAATAAACCAAAGGGAACAAAAGAACCAAGATCTGTGATCATCTCTACTACAGATGAATCAGTATCTGTAGTAACCTCTGGCTTTATTTTTGTCCATTGATCATATACCATTTATCCACTTTTTAAACAATTATATTTCCCTTAACCATTTTTTCTTTGTTTTAGCATGGGAAACATGTTGCCCACTTCCTAGATCCAAACTGAAACCAACTTGCACTGTTTTTTTCTTTTCTTTCAATATTTAGGGCTTTTTGATTCTCTCCCGGATTCTTGAGTGGCTTGTTGTTTAAAAGAAACCAGCAAACTATAAAAGGTCCTTTAAACTTCTAGGACATCAGTTCACTTTTTCAGGAGAACATTTTGAAGAGATGGGGTAAATGAAGTAGAAACATTCAGATTAAATTTCCTTTGAAATCCATGGGTTTTAAAATTAAGGGCAAGTGATTGGCAAAACATGTTTTGGTTTTTGCCGAAACTGAAATGTTTAAAAAATAGTTCAAGATGTTCTTCCACACCCCAACCACATCCATCTGGGGCCATCCATCTCTAGTTTAAATCTATTTTCATACATCCACTGTGCAAAGAACACAGACCTTCATTGAGCCAGAGGGCCACCATATTTTTCTAAGGGAGAAGAACATGTTGAAGTCTAAGGAGTGGATATACAGTCCTATGTCCTATATCATGCTCATGACATTCTTTTCAGAAAAAGAAAGTTCTAGTTAGATCTTTGTGAAAAGACAGTTGTTTCCACTTGACTTTGAATCAGGCTAGGACACATAAATGGAATGTGAGATTAGTCCCTTTCTTCATCTATCTAACTATCTATCTATCTATCCATCCATCCATCCATTCATTCGTCATTCAGCCATTCATTCATTCAACAAATATTTATTGAGCCTCCTATGTGCCAGTGATTGTGTGAACACAAATGCAGGTAAAAGACAGCCCCTGGTCTTAGGGAGCTGACCATCTTCTGGGGGAGATACGTGTATCCTTAAAGCACAATGTGTGGGAAGTGCCATATTTGGGGTGGAACAGGGGCACAGGAGAAGGAATGGACAGATCTGCCTGGGGATGACAAAGGGGAAGATTTCATGGGGGAGCCATAAGAGTAGTGAGACACAATGAAGGTGAAGAGTGGAGAGTAGTTGGAAAACTATGAAGCTAAAGAAGGAGTATGTTGGAGCATCCGTTGAGAAACTGTTCCTTTGAACAGGCAGACAAAGGAGAGGTTGGTAAAAGCCGGGTGAGAGCCATCTTGATGCTCATGGGGTGGAGGAGGGTTGGGAGGAGCTATTCTTCTATTGAGGATCCTTTCTTTTCAAAATGTGGTCACCAGCTCTCAACCTGTCTTGGCAGACTCCTGGTTGATGCTGTAAGTCCAGAGTCATGGGCTGAGCTGAGCCCTGCCTGGCCCGCATGTGAGCCCTCTCTCCTCTTTGGGTCTTCCTGGACTTGCTGATCTGTAAGGCCTATCAAAGAACAACTAAACAGTCCTGGTTCTGAAAATGACATCAACCGTAGATTTTTTTCCCCACCATTTGTTATTCTAATTATCAGAGTTGGGGAAACTCGGTACAGAAAGTCTGTACTACTCTGGTTTTGCACCTTGGAATTCTCATACTTGTGGGTCCTCATTAGCCTCTTCACTAAATAAAGAACCAAGAGGGTTTTCCTGCTTCGAAGAACAGCCAGGGGGCCTGGAGATGTGTTTGCCTTGCTGATTGACAAGTATGCTTGGATGACACTCGGCTTTCACTATAGCTATTGGTCATGGTTTTCTTTGGAATGTAATATGAATGGCGGTTTCCTCATATTGCACTGAAATTCCAAGTTAATTTGTAGCTGTGCATTCATCTAATCACAGGACTGAAAAGCTAGCTGCCCTTTGCATACATGAAAATGGTGGTATTAGTAATTCGGTTGTCACATGTGGCATAATATGTGGTTTGGAAGCCATTACAGGATTAGAGGCAATTTGGAGATTATCATCTCCATGACCTCACCTGTGGAGGTGGAGCCCACTGGCAGCTCCACGCTTTCTGTGATTCAGATGCTGTGGTTTGACATATACGTAGGACGGGTTTTCTGCTTTACTGACCAAGACATTATATATATGTATGAGAGAGAATCTGGATGATTCTACACCAAACTGTTGCTTGAGATTTTTCTGATGAACACTGTATTCTTCCTAAAGTCAGAAAATAAAAACAATGAAGGGTATAAATACGTAGGCTTATTCAGTTCAAAACTTAGTCCTTCCTTTTTCCCAGTTCCGTCTAAACAGGATGGAGGAATTTACTATCATTTTTTCTGCAATTTTATCTGAAGTGTCACATGCAACTTCAGCTCCAGTAATGGGCTCTTAGGACTCTCGGCTTCTTTCTGATTTTCAAAATGAGAAGGGAGGGCATTTATAAATCTCCAGGCTCCATCCCGTCTTGGGTCCTTCCTTTGGCTCCCTCTCCTCAATAAGGCTTTGTTGTCTCCCTTTCAGGAATCACCTATTCCTCTCTATGTCCTGCCCCTGGACTCTGTCAATGGATTGGGACAAGCTGGAAAAGAATGATTCTTTCTAGGAGTTAGGTGGCACCCATGGAAGGGATAAGCAGAGGCCACTTTGGAGACTGGTGACTTGGGTTTTAGTTCCTTCTCCAGGCTTCTTAGATCTGTGGCCTTGGACATGCTACTTAACTTCTCTTAGCCACAGATGAGAATGGAGAATGGGAAGATTAATGTCACTTCTTCCCAGAATCCTTTTCTGAATCCCACAGTCCTTCTAGATTTTTCTGCAGCACCCTTGGCTCACACCTCTCCCAGCACTTGTCCACCTTTATTGGCCTGGCCCATATATCCCTGTTTTTCATCCATCCAAAGGTGAGTAGTTGACATAGTAGATACTCAATAGTAGATGATAAATGAGTTAAAAGAAAACTAAATGATCATCCATGGCACAGGATTTTGTGAGGCTAAATGAGGTAACACATAAGTTCCTAGGGCACATGTGTCACCTCATAGGCATCACACAAAAGTTAGTGTCCTTTATTAATCACTATGTTCCAGGGCCCTCATTGAAGCTATGGAGCTGGTTTGCGTGAAACCCAAGATTAGTCAAGGTGCGGCGCATGGCCGTGCTCAGAGACACAGCAGGAGGACTGGTGCCGATGAGATAATATGCTGTCACTCTTCAAGTGTCAGGGAGATACTTCCAACTCATCCGGCCACACTCACCCAGAGCTAGCCATGTGAGCGGAGACTTCTGCATCATGAGGACCAGGCCCGCAAGTATCCCACAGACTCATCCTGGAGGGGACACCAAGTTCCAGCATTGTCACTTGTAAACGCTCTGAAAGGAAAATAAGTCAACTGAGGTATATTTCTATAATGGGCAGCTATACTGCAATGATGCTGAATGCTGTACAACTACATACAAAATCTGGTTGAATCTCACAAACACAATATAGAGTGAAAGAAGCCAGTCCCAAAAAGTGTATAGTATATGGTTCCACTTATATAAAGACAGCTAATCTACGTTGTTTGAAGTCAAGATCAAGGCTACCCTGGGAGGGTGGGTAGTGATGGAACAAGGGCAGGAGTGAGATTTCTGGGAGGCTGGTTGTGTTCTGTCTCTTCTTCTGGGTGCTGGTTACATGAGTGTGTTTGAGCCGTATACTTACTTGCACTTTTTCACATATTGTAATATATAGTGTAATTCAGTGGAAAGTTAAAAAATAAAGAGTCATGAAAGAAGACCATAGCAGCATCCAGAAATTTGTGGTATAGGCACCTTTGCTTCTAGAAATGCCAGTGATGTAATTTGAATATAAAAGGATGTGACCACCACAGCATTAATGAGTCAGGGAGTCCTGTGAGGCCAGGTGTTTTTGCTTCCATCTATGGCCATTCAAACCTATCTGTTAGTAATGATGGTTTAAAATGCTAATATTTATTGAGTGCTTACTATGGCTATTATTATGCCCATTGTACAGAAGGGGAAATTGAGGTTTAAAGAGGTTAAGTAACAGGCCGGGCTTCTTTCTGTGTGAGAAGAAGACAGGTCCCACTTACTGGCTTCTTAAGAGACATCAAGACCCCAGAGAGAAGTGGCTGGAAGACGTGTCTAGGCAGAGGTCCAAAGGCAACCTGGTAAAATTTCCCACATCTCAAGTACAGCATGGAAGCAACAGAGAGCTCAGGTCTGAAGGAGCCACCCCGGGGAACAGTAGATGTCTCAGCTGTAACCTCTGTAGGCTGAAGGCAGGTAGACCAGATGCTCCCCATCTCCCACTCTCACTGCATAGGATCCTGAAGCTGTAGCTTAACCCAAGGGATGGGGGAGAATGGAGGTCAATCAGCGTTGTGCTAATGTCGGAAATTATGTTGAATATAGAAACCATGAGATGTATATTTAAAATATATGATATATAGATACAGTCAATAGAGCAAGTATGTTTCTTGGCACACTCGCATTTACGCACTGAGGTTCATGCCTGGTTTTTATGTTGGCATTTAGGAGTTGAAGCCATCCCCTGATAGGACTCAGACCTCTGTACCTTCAGAGACCATCCACAAGCCCCTGGATTTGGAGTGTGTGTGTGTGTGTGTGCGTGTGTGTGGAGTGCCTGAACTTTGAGCAGGGTCCTGTGCAAGTGGATGTAACGGGGAATTCCATGTGTTTTCACTTTGTGACCGTATATCCCATAGTCCCCCAGAGTCTGCTTTCAGATGCTGTTAGCATTATCAGTTCTTGAATTTTCTTAAGAACCACATTTCATGTGGTTCCCTAAATGTTAGAACTTCTTTTACCCCCAGACTCAGCAGAGGACTTTCATAGGGTTTCCATTAAATGACCACAATGAAATGTGCATCATGCTATGTTTGAGAATCTCGGCTTTTACCGTGGTCTACTCTCACGCTGTCCATCTGCGAGGCCTCAGAATCACTCAAGTATGTCTCTAATTTGCGCTGCTCTTGGGCGAGGTATCAATAGTAAGCTATCACTTTCAGAAGCGATATCATATCCTGATTGAACATTGCCAGGGAGTCTTAGGCAACTTGGTGGTTGCATTTGCCTTAGATCCAATTACAGCTGCAAAAGTGGTTTGCATTAGAAGTTCTGACTCTAAGATTTGATCATTATAAGTAGGATAAACCACTAAAAGAATGTGAATTGCCTTCACTAAAAGGATGTAATAGCCCAGAGAATATCTTTCATATTTCAAATTAGGAAAATTCAGCACTGTCTTTTTCCCCACGACGGCCCTTTAATGCTATGCAAAGCAGTGCAAGGTTCTGCATTTGGTGGGTCTGTCTGGACCCTCCAGCCAACAGGGTTTTAGTTGTTGAATAATCAAAAGGGCCTTCCTACAAGGGCCTCGTGCAGCCCAGACCCTGAGAACTGAGGTTCGGGGGTGCTATATCTAAAGGCAGTTGTCCTATGCTTGTTCTAAGTGCTTAGAGACTTTGAAATGATCCCCCACCCACCTTCCCCTCCAGCTGAACTTCTCCTGAAGGCTGTCATATTTCTGCCCGGAGCTGCCCAACTGTGGAAGCATTTGTGTTCAAGCTGCCACGGCAAGGAAGTTCAGAGGCAACAAGTAGATGTTGGGTATTGAAAACGTGAATCTCCCTAAAGACTTCGAAAGGTCAGTATCCTGGCCAGCTCACCACTTTGTAGTCTGCAGACAAATGTGACCTTCCATCCATACCTCTCCCTATTTCAGAGGAATTTACTCACCAACAACACACGTTCCCTTGTGGTTCTCTGACCTGGAATCCATGACTAAGGGAGGACTCCGACTGCTCAGAAAGAAGGGCAGGAAGGCCAACTGTCCCTGCAGGCCCCTGGTTACCAAGCTCAGTGAGAACCCAGCTCTCTGTTCAGCCTGGTTACTGCTGCGAAGATGCAGAGAGGAAAGGAGAGCAGCATAGGCAGTGGCACTTGTCGTCCGTCTTCTCTGCCTCCCCGGCTGTGCACAGCAAGGACTACCCCAGTCACATGACCTTGGAAATGAACTTCTGGGACCTGACCAGGGTGAGCTGTAGCGATGTGTCTTTGGCAGGGAAAACTACCTCAATTTTCTTCTTTAGAAAACAAATGTACTTGGATAACCAATTCACACTGGGAATTACTTTGAGGCATACAATTATTTTGAAAAGTCGATATATAGACAAATAAAATGATTTACTCACAGTAGTGCCTTATCTTTTTGAAAGGAATTTTAATAGACATATTTGCCTCAAATTTCAGTGTTTTACAAAAAAGAACAACAAATCTCATTTAGTTGATTTTCTACAGCCCTGCAAATGCCCTTTTCTCCCTCCCTTCTTTTTTTCTTCCCTTTATCTTTCCCCCCTTCCTTCCTCTCTCCCTCGCTCCTTCCATCCTTCCTTCCTTCCCTTTTTCCCACTGCTCTGCCTCGCTTCCATTTCTTCCTACAGCCTCTGTCCCTCTCTCTCTTCTTTATTTTTAAGGAAGAAATTGCATTCTATCATCCTCCTTCTAAGCAATGACATCTTTTTTAAATCCAGAGTTGAACTGCAAATGAAAATTCTTAGTTGCATTCTACATATGGGAAATTTAATGATTCTCCAATGCTAATTAAACTAAAAAAATTAATTGCCAATTATTTTTGTTAAAACTTCAGAGTGTCACTTGTTATAAATTGGCCCATTTCAGTGTGTATATGTGCGTGTATGCGTGTGATTTTCAGTTTGCTAATAGAATTTTTGGTTCTAAAGTTTGACTCACTGATTCTTACATGGAATAATATCAAGCTTCAGAAACCAGCCTGTTTAGGGCTTCAACTCTAACCAGAGATTTAGCATCAAATAAATCGTCGAGTGTGCGCCTCTCAGTCTACTTCCAGAGTGATAAGCAACTCTCCTGCTTGCCGAGCCTAGGGAATTCTGATCCTGATAAAGCACTTGGGGGAGCCACTCTGCCATCCGGGATGACAATGCTGGAACTCACAAGAGAGCCCAGACGCTTCTTGCACTTACCAGCTGTAATGCTGAGCACGTTATACAGAAAAATCAGGCCCCCAAAGTCCTGTGCTTTCACCTCACAGGAAGCAGCGTTTGAGTTCAGGGAGAGGAACTGTGTATTAAGAGAGCAGGTTAAAAATCGACATTATCCCAGACTTTCATGAAATCAAAATTATGGCCATGATGCTAAGTTATTATAATGTATTTATTACCAGGATTGCTTTCATATTTAACCAATTTGGCCCATCTCAAGACCTGTTTTAAAATGCACCACCTTGCCCACCTTTCCCATTTTCATATGAAAAACAGGAAAGCAAAAACTAATTTACTCAGAGAGACACAGAGCCTGTTTGCCCGTTTATCTCTTACAGACCACCCCTCAGTCCAATGTTGACAGTACATGATATTCCATTAATCTGCCTAATGAAAATTTAACCAGTGTTATAAACAAATAATTGGCTATTATCCTCTCAAAGATCCCGAATAAATTACTTCTGCTTATTTTCCCTCCTCTCTCAGTGCTCAGAAGCTAGCCCTTTCTGATGGGTGTCACAGAGAGAGGGAAGGAGGAGTTGGCACCATCCCAGTCCAGCTTCCTCGAGACTGCTGTCGTTGCGATGGGCAGACTCGACTCCAGGACTATCTGGATTGACCATGATGAGGGATGGGGCGGGGTGGTAGGAGAGACAGCCCCCACCTGGGGGTCACCGGCTTGGCCCACCTTTAGGAACCACTCCTTACCTCTCTCATCATCTCCACACTCCCCCTTTTTTTTCCTGCTGTTATCTTTTATTCTGCTTTCCATTGTATTTCTCTTTCTTCCCCATTCCTACATTCTGAATTCTTACAAGATTCATCTCCCGTTCTCAACCCAGCCACATGCCCAGTAGCCCAGCCACATTGTCCCCTTACTGCTTCGCTGTCATAATTGTAATTTCCAAGCGCAGGGCCTGCTTTAAAAGGCAATGCACAGTGCCAAAATGGTTGGTATACATTATATTGAATAAAGCAACTAAACTGTTTGGATAGGGTACAGATCCTCTTTGTGGCATTATGTTGAATCAGACAAATTGAAGGAATCTATTTCAAGCCATTATTGCTAAAAATCAGCCCCGCCCCCACAATTCCACGTTAAGCTGGAATGGCTGGCTTAACGGCATGATGTTCAGAGGGCAAATCTGAGGCAGCGCTCAGGGTCCTGCAGTGCCTTTCTGCACTTAGGCTTCTATCTATCTTCTCTGCTAGATAAGAAGTGTTTTGAAAGACAGGGATTGTGTCTTGTTCATCTGTTTCATTACCATGTGACACATAAAAGTACTAAGTGAATGAAAGAACGCACGTAAACATGGTGGGCTGTTCTAAGGGAAATTCCTCTTAGGAGCAAAGGCAATAAAATTATTATAATGATGGATATGAAGATTTAATTTTTCTATAATGGGCTCCCTTTCTCAAAGCCCTTAGATTTCCTAATACCTTCAATCCTACAACTTATGCTGCAAACTGAAAAAATGGATTTAAACACCATTTACACTATCTGTTAAATGCATAGTAAAAAAAAAAAAACACCACTGTTCATGATGAAACAGTACGGAGAGCAGAGAGTGATAATTTTAAAGCTGTGATTCTCGACCTTTAGAATGAAAAGATCATCTAAGAAGCTTGGTAAATGTAGAGCCTCAGGTCCATGCTCAGACCTTGATTCAGCGGACTCGGGAACCCGCTACTGTGTCAAGTACCGTGGGAGATTCTGATGTAGGTGGTTTCTGGACAACTTATTAAGAAGCGCTGTTCTTACGAGAGCTGAGCACATACTTTGGAATCACCTAGAGCTTCTTTATAGGCTGGGACCTCCATGTGGTATTAGCAAGCGGTTATCATCTCCAGAGAAGCCCCCTGGGCTCAGGCCTGGACTGGAGAAGGGGAAAGAGGGAGACTTCATGACCCACCCTTGGCCCCAGTGGCCACTTGACTTAGTGCTCCTTCAACACGAGCCTCCTCTGCCAATGTTCATTTCATCCATGGACTGACCGTTCCAGCTTGCAGGTGGATGTTTGAGTCTGCAGCTTAAAAGAAAGATTAGGGCTGGAAATCAGAATTAGAATTCAAGCAATAATCTCAATAATGTTGTTTTCTTTCAATGTATAAGCTTCCAATAAATAGCTGCTCAGATACAAGCCCGAGAGCATATCTGTCCCAGTGAAAAGATAATGCCAATAACAACGTTGGTGCTGGTTCTTCTCACACCATCATCTCATCTGATCTTTGCAATAACCCCCTGAAGATGCTGTGCAGGAACTCAATTTTTCCCATCTAACAGACGTGAGAGCTGAGGTCCAGAGCTGCTGGATGAGAAGCTGGATCATACATAGTTCCTGGATCAGAGAGCCATGACAGGGTCTGATGGAGATGACAGGGCAGATAGGACTTCAGGACATCAGGATGGCCCTGGGGATAACGGGACGTTGTATGGTTCCCTTCTCAGACACTAAGGCCCAGCGTGGATGGACATCAGTGGGCCATGAAGTTGAACTTCACCATCTGCACAAATGGTGCATTACCAGGGATGACGCCTCAGCCTGACATCCCAGCATTGAGGTCCCATGTCTACTCATGAAAAAGTTGCAAAGCTGCCTCACAGGTTGGTTGAGACAGCATATGTGGAGCATGTGGCCTGACCCATAGAAAGGGCTGGATTACTGATAGCTGCTATTATAGTAATTACCGTTCTGACCCCAGAACCATGTACACTGCCCTGGGGTAGTCCAACCAAGCCCAGTGAGAGGGAAAATTGCATAGCAGGTGTGATCATTCGAGGGCAGAGGGCCTTTTGGTGCCCTCAGACCCCACAGCTGGGATCATGGTCCCAGCAAAGCTGCCCCAAGCTCTGCCCTTAACACCAGTGAGGGCGCTGCGGGCAGTGCTCTTCTCAAACGGGAAGGAAATTCCACGAGAGAAATCAGAGGTTGGTTTACAAACTTCTGAAGGTGCTTTACAGTTTGGAGAGCAGCTAATGAACAGAAGTATATATTTGGGTTGGTCCAGGCTCAGTAGGAATAATCTGGATTTCACCAGTTAACAGACGATTTCCTCCAGTGATCCAAAAGGCAATCAAAGAGACTGAGCAATCTGATCTCTGAGAATCAGTTAAAAAGAATTAAATAAAGTATAGTTTCATTTAGAGAAGAAAAATAAAATAATTCTCTCCAGAGGAGTCATAATTAAATCATTCCCATGGGTGTGGAGCGAGGGAGGGAATGGTGGCTCACGGCACATCTGGTGCGTTTGTAGAGAAGCCCGGGGGATTCAGATGCAGACTTTATCAGCAGCCACTGGCCCAAAACGTGGTGCCTGTGATTGCTGTGGTGACAAAGACTGAGATGGACTGGGTACCAAGAATCAGGGCTTGTGGAATTAAGTTCTCCTTCCTCCCTCATCCCATCCCTGGTCTGATCAGAACTGGGGGCGGCGGGGGGGGGGGGGTGGATAACTACCCACTATCTGTGGTCCTTTCCATATAATCCGGCAGCCACACCAGTCCACTGGCGCCTGCCATTGCAATGCCGATCATTCGGGGTCCATGTCTTAGATCTGGTACAAATCTGCAATTGCCTCATGAGAATCCCCCCTGGAGGGAGGGTCACCCAGCAGCCCAATTCAAGCCGAGATCTGAATATAGGTAACAGGGAATTTTCCTTCTCTCACTCCAGGGCTCCAAAGACCGAGAAAATTTGAGAGTTGCTGGTCAAGAGATAGAAAGAACAGGTAGGAAGCAAAGGTCTACGTAGCCTTGAAAGATTATTTTTCCAGCATGCTGAGATAGCATAACAATAATGCTAACATAGCTAACACTTACTGTGCATTTTCCATATGCCAGGCACTGTTCTAAATCCTTTCATGTACATTAACTCATTTCATCCTTACAACAACCTTTTGAGGTAGGTACTGTTACCACCCCCAGTTTACAGATGAGAAAGCTGAGGCACAGACTGAGTGACTTGTCCTAAGCTGAACATGGAGTTAGCAATGGAGTCAGAATTTGAACTCAGGCAATCCGACTCTGGTGCCCGTGTGCTTAGTCAACACACTAAACTGGGCTTTTGATCACTTTAGACACCATCTCCTTCCAAAAGTCTGTTCTCTAGCTTCCCTGGGACAACCCCGCCTTCAGAAATGCTTGAGTTGGAGTTTCTTCCTTCTTCTGGCAACAAAATGCCAAGTATGCATCAGGGGCACGCGATGATTGCCCAGAAACCACATGGCCTATCATATGTCATCCCTCATAATTTATTTTTATGAGAGTAGTAAGTGGTATCAGCATTTTATAAGCGTGTATTTATATTTGTTAATTTCATTTATGCAAATGCCTCATTTATGTAAATCATACACAGATTCACCATCAGGATATCTTTAGCAAAATAACATGATCAAGATATTTAGGGATCCAACATATATAATCAGAGAATGCAAATGATTTTCACTGCATGTTCTTTATGCCATTAAGTTCATAAAATGTCAACAGTCTGGTTTTACTAAAGCTCACTTGGCAGTGCTGTGGTTGCATCGTCTTTCTTTCCCTCTTGACCATCTCATTGCTCCTGGAATGGCCAGCTCAGGCCAGGGTGCCCTAGGAGAGAGGACATCTCAGCTGCAGCCACGTTTGGAGCCCTGTTTTTTCCTTCCCTTCTGAGGATGAGGTTGCAATGTGTAAACACAACACTGCATTTCGTAGATGTATAGCCTGGGTTTTGGGCTTGATCCCTCTGTGATAGCAGCGTCCTCATTACCGAGTTGTGACGCTGCCAGGCAGTCGTCATGAATAATAAGCTTCCTCCTAAATCTGGACCATCCATTCTGAGTTTCTAGATTGTTGCTTCAACGGGAGGTAAGCTTTTCTCTCATTTCAGGGAGGAAACTGTCTATGACTTTATATCCAGTTCTGGGACTAGAGAAAGACATCAACACCATGAGCCCTAAGAACAAAGGGTGGCAAAGGGTTGAAGGGGTTGATATCTGTGTCCATGCTCATAAGACAAGAAAATGGGTGTTGGGCGGAGGACCCAACATAATCTTCTGGGGATCGTACCTCAGGACCCGGAACATTCAGCCGTGTAGCCGCTCCTATGATGCTGCCTACAAGAGCCAACATCGCTTTTTACGATGAAAGCTGAAAATGACATCTTCATAGTGGTAACCAGCTGTCCTCCCCACCCTCTGTGTTGCTAGAGAGAACTATTGGCCATCACTAAGGACATAAATAAATTCTTGTTTCCACTTGCCCTGGAGCCTGCTACACAGAGTTGCTCATGTAAGAAGCAGCGAAACACCACCTATGGAGCGTGTGTCCTGGTGGCCTTCTGTTTGCAGCTCCTATTTGAAAACTTTGTTGGCTTTCTGTCCATGGCGTGTTAATGTGTATGACATGTCTCTATGGTCATCCAGATACCATGGTTTATACATCAGTTTCAGGCCCCTTAGAAGATAACTATATCTTTGAGGTGCCAGACCCAGAAATCTTTATTTTTTTTATATACTTCGTGGCTTGTATTTTAAGCCAGTCCATCCCTTACATATCTCTCAACTGTGGAGAAAATCTATACAGCAGCTTTTGTATAAATTGGATTATAGGCAGAAAGAATTCGAATATAGATTGTATCTCTATTACATTATTTTTTTATTATTATTGTATCTCTACAGATTATATCTCCATTAAAGTAGGCATTTAATAGGCTTTTCGAAAAAAGTCACTCAACCACCACTTGAGCCGTTCACAAAGCTGTTTTCTACACCTTGGCTCACTCCTGGGGGCAGGCGGTAAGTTCCACATGGCGCAGAGCTTGAAGCCGTTCGTGAGCCCACCCCAGAGTTCCTGCAGTGGGCTGCAGGGTGGGCAGCTCAGGACGTGCTTTCAGTTCTTCGCAGAAAACAACACAGCATTTACATGTTTTCTAAATGGGGAGAACATCCACTTTTAGCTCAGACCCTACGAAAAATTCAGAATGGTCCCGCTCATCAGCATGGTTTGCACAGCACACACGGACAGCAAACCCCAGGCCATTGGATGAGGGTGGCAGCATGGGACAGCTCTTCCCAACAGGAGGCCAGAAAGCCAGCAGCCAGCTTAATGCTGCACTCACTGAAGACGAATGGATCCTTCCAGATCATACCATCATGCCTAAGGACAGCACATAACACGACTATTGAGCGTTGACAAATCAGAGCCACAGAGCTGGGTCTTGAGTCTGATGACAAGGGCCCGGACTCCCAGCTGTTTCTTACTTTTGTGCTTTCATTTCTACTGTTCGACTACCCGGCATTCTCTTCCTCCCTCTTCACCTGGTCAACTCCCACTCGTCTTTAACATCTGCCAACTGTCCATCCTCCAGCAAAATGTCACCTCCTTCTAACTCCCTTTCCTCTTTCTCTCTCTGGGCTCCCTATAACAGACAGAGAACAGACCTCTACTCACCACCCTATTTATAATTGTCCCTGCAGTGCTCAGCACTTAGAAGACATTTAACAAACACTTCATGGATAAATGGACTAATGTCTGAGTTTGTCCCCGTGCCAGACTCTGGTTTCCTGAACAGCAGGGACGATCTTGGCCAACTGTGTGTCCCCAGAGGCCTGCAGGTGTCCTGGGCAGAAACCACGTCTCTGAATAACTGAATGAGCTCTCCTAAGAAAGTAGCCCGAGTCCTCAGAAAATGTCCATCCATGGTATATTTGGAACAAAATGTTTATTTTTAGGGGAGGGAGGTGGGAAACACAAATTTTTCCTGAGAAAATTGGGACACTGGAAACCAAGTGACAATTACATCAGAACTTTAGCAAAACAGTATGTTAGAACAAGATGCCCCTTGAGAGGGGCCGGCCACCTTGCCAGGACCTGTCCCACACTTCAGCGATGATGGTTTCTTATAAATAAACACATGCATCATTTATTTTCAGCCTTTTATGACCTCCTTTGGGCTCTGCCTCTTTAATAAAGGTCAAGAAATAAGGAAATAAACGATATTCTGGAAGCCTATCCTCTTTCCTTGGACCCATCTTTAGAACTCAGATGCTTAGTAACACCTTCGCGACCAGCAGCCCCTGGTTCTTAACCTCTCAGTGATTGTTTTTTGGTCCCTTTCAAATCAGTGAATCTCATGGACCAGGTCCGGTCCAGTTACTGTACAGATAAGTGATTCAATGTAAGCAGAACATTTTCATTGCGAGGAAACCTATTTTCTAACTCAAAAACGAAAAAAAAGGATGGTTCACAATTTCCACATTTGCTCTTCTCAGTAGATTCGTCTGAGAGAGAGGAGCCAGCGTTGACTTGTCTCCAAGCGTTCAGTTCATGGGCAGCTGTCGTACTCCTTTCCTTTTCCCACACTTTTTTTTTTTTTTTTTTTTAATGCAGAGAGCTTGCGTCCTGCTTCTGCTAAACTTTTGACTGCAGGCTAAAGAGATAATTGGATTTTTTTAATATATTGCCAATACTAAGTAATAAGAAAAGGCCATTTTGACACTTGTCAATGCCCTGTTTTTGTCTGAGTTGTAAAACACCAGGCAGGTTCTGGAAAGCACCTGTGGATCACCCAAAGCAGCATTAATCCAGGGGGAGGGAGATGCAAGTTCTAGTCCAAGCACACATTCGCTCCTGCTTTAATCCCCTCTGCAAGTTACCACTGCCGGCAACAGCCAGCCTCCCTCGGACCTGATGAAGCTTTCCAGCTTCCCTTGGTGGAGAGAGGAGGGGGGGCCCTGGGTACTGGCATCCAGCTACAAGCTGTTAGGAAGGAAGGAAGGAAAGAAGAGAGGGAGGGAAAAAGGGTTCTACTTTCTTTACATTTAGACCTGTTTTGCAGAAGTGATATTAAAATATTTAACAGCAGAATGGCGGGGCACTGGCCAAGCTGAACGGCTTCAGTATGTGTCAGGGTCTCGTGGCTCTGCTAAGCCAGGTGTTAGCCCTTCTGTGGCTACATAATTGTTAAATATTTTGAAAATTAGTTTTGGCCAAATTTATGTTCACCCCAGACAGGAAAGGGGACCCAGTAAAGTCCCCAGGAAGAGAATTCAAATGGTTTCTGCTGAAATTATAATCCGCAGAAAGGTCACAAGAGGGATGGGTCGTTTTGCTGACCTGATAAAAGGACTCTTGGTGCAGCGGGTCGGAGTCTCAGAATGCCCTCGCTCTATAAATCGGTGTTTCACTGTGTCGACGAGGCTGGGGACCCACCTCTGGGTTCGTGTAACTGTGCATTGCTCCGTTCAACTATTTACTGAGTACCCGCTGTGTGCAAGGCACTTTGGGGGGAAAAGCGGCCTTAAAAAACTCCCCAACTTTTACAGAGGTCACCAATAGTTGTTCACAGGTTGTTTTTGTTTATTTAAACTGCTTAGTATTAAAAAAAAAATCTTGAACAAATATTTTAAGAGCAGGTCATTTTATTTAAAACTTCAGATTTCCATTTCCAGATTTTCTCTTTTGGGGAAGAAAACCCCAAACCTCAGAAGCTCTGATGACACTGAACCCACATTTACCCCAGGCCACAAGCCACTGGGGCAGCCCTTGCCCAATCTAGATGTGGAAGGGGTCACCACTGCCTTCACCCCTCCTGCCACACAGCCAAGCTCCCTCATTCAGTCACAGAAACATGCAGGGCAGTGGTGGGGAGGGAAAGCTCTGGGATGGACAGCTGACGGGTCTCACTGCGCCCCCTGGGGCAAGTTACTGAATCTCTCTTGGCCTCAGTTTCTTCACCTGAAAAATGGGGATAATATAGTCCTTATTGTTTAAACTTGTTGTAAAGATTAAAAAGAGGTAATAAGAATAAAGTGCTTAGAGTAGTTTCTGGCATATAGTAAGTGGTCCCTAAACATGCCCGCCCCTAAGAATATGGAAGATGAGGACAATTTACACCTTGTCATCAAAAAGCCACAAAATGTAAAGGAAGCATTGAGAAACATCTTTGATGGCCTTAGTTCAGAGACTGAACTTGCAGCTCCCTCCTGTTCTCTCTTTCCCGCTCTGTTTCATGGGTACCACATAGAAACAGCCTTTGTAGGCAACTAGCACTCACTGGGGAGGATGCAGGACAGGCACAGGCAAATTGATTCTCTTCTCTTGATAGGACTGCGAGGGTCTCTGAGAGGCCGTGTTCCACCCACCGCAAGAGGAAAACCCAGAGGTCACTGGAACCAGCCCACTGCCCCAAAGCCAGATGCCAGCAGCAAAATGAATTAGGAATTAAAAAAAAAAAACCCTCCAGGAAAAAAAGCCCTGAATGAACAGTGTTGCACCTCCACTAATCTGTGATTCATACATATTCAGAGGGAAAGTGAGTGAAAAACTGGCGTTTCAGACAGCTTTACATTTTCAAATTAAGTTAATAAAATAAGATTTCCAATGTAATGACAAATTAATTCTTCTTTTCAAAAGTTTATTAAAATAAGCGTCTCCTATCTTCTAACTAGTGCTGACATATGCTTACATAGATACATCCCACCCAGTAACCTAATCTCCCAGCAATCTTGAAGCAATTAACTCCTTCTAATCTTGAGCTAACAAAGCCCACCATGCCACAGGCCCCTGAGAATGCCCCTCCGAAGGCTCGCTCAGCAGCCTCCCCCCAGCGCTGCTCAGAGCATCCGAGCAGGGTGCGCTGAAGTGGTCCAGAGTGGCGACTCCTCTGAAACAGCCAGATGAGTCATCACAGATCACAAGATCTTCATTAACTCCTTATTTCTCTGCTAATTAACACAAAAAGAAGGAGCTGAATGCCTGACGGGCAATGACTGACCCACTGCTTGGTAGTTAATGGAATGCAAATGACATCTAATGAGGGTCTCTCCTTGCGGTGTGGGCAGCTGGCCTACTATTTTTGTTGTGGATTTTACAGTGTCAGAGCTCCATGAAAAGAGTTTACCTAATAATTTAAACTGCAGCTGAGTTTATAATATAAAGCCCATGCATTTGTGCAAGTCCTACACATGGCAGACTTAACTCAAGCTGTGAACTACAAGGTTAGCTGAAAATATCGCAATTTAGGGGGAAAAATATAGCTCCAGGCCCTCCAAATGAAACACAATATTTGTTGATTATGTTAAGTTATGTGATGCATTTCAGATTTTGCTTTAATGTGACAATGGCAAGCATACTATCAAAACATTGCTTTCTTGCTGATCCAGAGCACAGCCTTTTCAATTTTATATAGTTTTAAAATGTTGGCTGTAGAAACCAAAGTTTTATCATCTAAGATTTATCTTAGAATACAAGTAGAGAAATCAGCCAAATATGATTTGTGTGCTGTCAATAAAATGTTGATTCAATTAAGGAGGTCCAGCAATGAGGCCAATTGTGTAGCTCAAAGAAGGAATTTTGCTGTCTATTCTATCATCTATTAGTGATAATTAAGTAACAGACTTATAAACAAGAGCATAAACTTTAAAAAGGTTTTTATGAAGGTGCATGCTTCTTTATTCTACCATTCCCTTAACCTGAGTGGGGCAGACCCCTCCTCAGTTGGAATTCCAAGCTCTCTTCTCAACCCAGATCTTTAAGAACGTTCCTTTTTACTAATAAATTGAATTGACAACCCATTCATTAGAGAGATCGAGCATTGCCAGTACCAACCCATGCACTAAAGTCTTGCTTAAAACCAAAAAGTATAGAATGGTGATTGTGAAATTCAAAAGAATTATCACTCTATGAAATAGATTCTCTGAATTTGGATAATATTCAAGCCCATCCCACTTGTGTATGCCTATTTTTTCAGCAACTAGAACCTATTGGTACATAGGAGTAGTTTGAATTTACACATTTTATAAACTTTCAAGTTTAATGACAAACGGTTTCTCCCTTCCCAATGGGGTGGAACCAGTGGGAAAAAGGAAATCATGGTAGTCAAAATGATTAGTTGTTGCCTGACGTTTGTAAGGAGTTTCTGGAAAGGTGATTTCTCCAAAATTGGAAACTTCTAACTCCTTTTGAATTTCAGGATCAGTTAGGGATACCCTTTCTTCTTCTTTTATGTGGAATTTCTCTCGAACGCAGTCTTGAAAGGGGTGTAGATATCTAGCCCTCCTTCCATTGTTTAGACATGCCTCAAGGCCTTCGTAGTAGCCTTTCCTTCCTCCTGGAATCCTCTCTTCTGGATCTTCTCATGGCCTCTGCTTGTCATTCAGGTAGGTCTCAGCTTAAATGTCGCCTTCACAAGTTGGATGGTCACCTGGAGCAGCTCCCAATCGCTTCCACCCCATCAGCCAGCATTGGTTCATTGTCCATCTTCTGCTTTCTGGTTGTTGTTCACTGTCTGGCATCCCCACAGGACTATGAGCTCTCGGAGGGCAGGGACCTTGCCTGTTGCTGCATTCCCAGAGGATGGAGCAGCGCCTGGTACGTACGTAGTAAGGGCCAAGGACTTGTCTACAAAATGGAAGTGGGAATTAGGGGACCTCGATGCTCTCTCCAGAATGCAGGGACTTTTGCACCTCCATGACCTTGCTCCTCTTTTTTCTCTGCCAGATGGCCCTTGCTTCTCCTCCCTCTGGGAATGTCCTGCTCATGCTTTGAGAATCTGGTTAAGATGCTCTCTTCTTCGCAGCCTGCCCAAGTCCCCAGAAGAATTCAGATCTCCATCCTCACTGGGTTGAAACGGGTTACGTGTCTCTCTGTCTCCTTGGCTGCCCTCTGAGCTCATGGAGGCTGGAAGGCTTATTTAATTCTACTCTAAACCTCTCACACCAAGCATAATGCCAGTAACAGGAAGGTCTTCAAAAAGAAATGGATCAGACAATGAAGCTATCCTTCTGTTTTGATGAGGCGGCTTGTCTGTCATTAGAGAACTCTATTGTATGTAACCATAGCAGAGAAGACTTTCAGAGACATGGTTACTCAGAGGTCATGGCATACTTTTGTCTCTAAACCCCATAAGACTCTTCCAAACATCCTCATTTTGTGGATAAGGAAACTGAAGCTCCAAGAGATTAAGTGACATGCCCATCGTGCTCAGCGTGTGTGGAGCAATGGTGGTTAGAACCCATTTTGAAATCAGGCCAAACCCTAGGCTCCTTTTGCCAAACTTCAGTATATTTTGTTGAGCTTTAACACTAAGTCACCATTTTGTTGGCTTTTTATGAGAAGTTCTCTAAGGGTATTGATTTCTGTATTGATTCTATATTGGTTGCGCAACTGAACCGAGAGCATGTTTTACTGCTGGTGTCACCAACCAGTTACCCCAAGAAACTCAAGGGTGAGTTTGCATATTTTAACTGTTTTTCCAAATTGCTATTTTTCCTTTTGTTATGTTAAGGGGATGCAATCACTAAACCACCCTGAACTAGACCAAGCCTCACCAGAGAGCTACGCCTATGACCTTTGCCTTACTTTTAACACTAAGATCTCTCCAGGACGAGCTTAGGCCTTATTACCATAACCTGCAGTGTATGTGGAAGTGTGTTTTCCAACTGAGCCTGGCAAGCAAATACCCACCTCTCCCTTTTGAATATTCATTCTCCATCCAAAATAAATGGCCCTGGTTCCCTTTGTTCGGGGGATGCCATGACTCTGGAAATGATTCCTCATGGTCCCCTATTTGCTGCCAATATACTTTACTTTGTGAGACAACTACTTCGGGTGGAGAGTCTGATTTAACTCAGCAGGAGGGGACCCACTTCGGTTTCAGTAACACTAGGAGCAGGCCGAGTTGGTGAAATTAAGTCGCTGATATGTGTGTTATTTTAAACTTGTCTTTCCACAAACTTTTTCTTTCTTTTTATTTTTTTATTGAGATATCATTGACAGATAACATTAGTTTCAAGTATACAATGTAACAATTCGATATTTGTGCATACTGTGGAATGCTTGCCACAATAAGTCTAGTTAACATCCATTGCCATACTGAATTACAAATTTTTTTGCTTGTCATGAGAACTTTTAAGCTCTATAGTCTTAGCAACTTTCAAATATAGAATACAGTATTATTAACGATAGTCACCATGCTGTACATCATATGCCCATTTTTCACAAACTTTTAGGCATGCCAACTCTTCATAATTGGGCAAATGGGACAGAAAAAAATAGGAGAGGAAGAGAGAGAACAAAATCAAAAAAGAAAAGAAAAGTAACTGTAGTAGAGCATCCATAATTGCACACCTTTGCAGTCACTGGAGGCCCTGGAAACTCTATCAAATTCTATGGCATTGGGGAAGGCTGCCTCAGTGTCCCCATCTACAACAAGGCCTTCCTGGCACCTGCCCCATCCAGCTCGGTGGGAATCAGAAAGTGGGGAAAAGATGGCATTTTAGGTAAAAATTCCTTTAGAAAGTAACATTTTAAATAAATTCGGGAGTCCATAGTACCATTATCATTACTTGGCTGGTCCTTTTCAAAGCCCTCAAAAAGTCTTTGATACTGTTTTTCACCAATTAAGCAGTAGAGTATCCTGTGCAGAACCCATTTCCACCCCACGTGGCTCTGGCCATCATATGTCCTGGGGAAGGCAGCTTGGAATCTTGAGAGAAAAGCCACCTTGGGTGACAGTCCAAGTTGGGCTGGTAAGCGAAAATTAAGTATGGAGGCAGGTATGATTAGTGAAAGTTGTGGAGGACTTTGAGCTCTTCTCAGAAGACATTTATAAACATGGAGGACATTGGAGGCACAGGAACATGCATTTCAGAGTCAGTGCTCTAGTTGGACAAGTTCTAGTGAAGGGAGAGGCTCTGCGAGCCCACAGAGCCTTGGGTTAATCATTGTCGCTCTTATTTGCAAACCGGTTAAAGGTGCAAAGATGGTGTCCGGGAGCATCACGCTCTTAGCAGAGATCGTCATGGATTCCCATCCACACCCCCTGGGCTGCCGCTGTTCCCGTGCTACCACCCCAGCGACTCTGAGCATGACTGACTTGGAATCATCTGGACGCCAGTTCTGCTTCCTCCTGCCCTTTATGTGTGTAAGGTCTGAAAGCAAATAAAATCCAGTCAATTTAGTTGCCTGTAGCCGCTTATTAAGTCTCTCATCTAAGAAAGCCTATAGTTATAGATGGATAACCAAATAACACACAGCAAATATGAAATGTGAATTATATGGCATCAAAGCACACAGTGCATGGGGAAGAAAGGAACTAAATATGTGGGAAGGATTAATCCCTAGCAAATAAAAATTCCGACAATTGCTTTTTCAACCACGGATTGCTGAGAGAGCTATGAAAATGGCAGAAACTCAATACAAATCTTTTTCTCCTTTTATTTAAATGAAAACATCCATGTATATTATATATACTTAGGATGTCACCAATTTTGGAGGTAATCTTTTAGGTTAAGTATGTTCCCACATTAAACTGATAATTATCTTTCCTTCTCTTCTTCTATCCCCTTGACACTCAACACGCTGGATTTTTGCTTCATGTTTTATTTATGGGACAGAATTAATATGCAGATTCACAAAAACTTAAAAACTCATAATTATTCATAAAGGGCTTTAAGGTTATTTAGTGCATTTTTTTGAAACTCTGGGTTTGCGGGAACGCGTACCTGAAAGTTGTTGGAAGTCAACTGAGGTTAAGTCCTAGTGTGAAGTTTAATCTGAAAATGATCAAAATCTTTGACTAAAAATATTGGTCAGTATTCATAATCTATTTTTAAGTGAAACAATGGGCATCGATATTCTTGTAAATATATTCAAGACCAGCCTGGCAAGAGAGAAGATTTGCATATTCAATGCAAATGATCAATGTAGGAAGCAAGGTCTAGTTAGGAATCTTTGATCATTAAGCAAATGTAATAAAAGACAAAGATTTTGTTTGTTTGTTTGCCATCCATATGGCACTATATGCTTTTACAAATATGCTCAAGAGTAGGAAAGTTAACACCAATGGGAATGGATATGTTTTATTTCTTCTGGGGTAAGCAGGAAGAATGAGATGGTCCCTGTTGTTGGAGGCTACGGCTACTGCCTTACACAAGTAGCTGAAGAGCCGAAAGCACCTGTGAACAGCTGTGACGATGGAGTCTTTATAAGCCTTCCCTACCTGATGACGATTTAGGCTCTTCAGTCAGCTCAAAATTAAGAACATTTTGATGGAGAAAGCACCTTGTTGAACAAACTCTGGGGAGTGTGGTCCAAAACCGTTGATCGAGGGATGTGTGTGTTCTTGGACTGTTCCCTTGGGAAATGTTACACAATCAAATGCAGGGAGTACAAAGCCCATTGGTGCTTGGGAAATTCCTCTCTATAACGGAGATGGGCAAGGAGATGAGTAGAAAGAGCATAACCTTGGGTGGCTAGAGCTAGAATCGAATCTTGACTCCAACGCTCACCAGCTGGGTAATCCTAGGCAAGTCAGTTAACCATTGTGAGTCTTGGCTGATGCCTCTGTTAAAAAAAAAGAGAGCCCCGTCTACCTTCAAACATCTGTGAGATAAAATGAGATAATGGATATAAAATACCTCATACAGCACCTCGCACATAGTAGGCACTGAAGAGATGTCAGCTCTTTTTTTTTTTTTTTGAGGAAGATTAGCCCTGAGCTAACTGCTGCCAATCCTCCTCTTTTTGCTGAGGAAGACTGGCCCAGAGCGAACATCCATGCCCATCTTCCTCCACTTTATATGTGGGATGCCTACCACAGCATGGCATGCCAAGCAGTGCCATGTCCACACCCGGGATCTGAACTGGTGAACCCCAGGCCGCCAAAGCAGAACGTGTGCACTTAACCGCTATGCCACGGGGCCAGCCCCTCAGCTCTTTTTATTATACCATGTTACTTTGCTGTAGGCTTTTTATTTTCTTTTTTAACCTTAAGTGCACGTATATGATCACACACAAAGATGCAGATCTACAAAATCACTATCTTTACATTAAATACAGCGATGGCTAAGTGAGACAGGTGCTAATTTATTTTTGTCACCTAACGTATGTTAAATTATTTGAAATAATATAATATTTACCAAAGGCTTACAAAACAAAAACATATATGAAAACAGAGCTGTCTTCACAATTAGAATCATTCTGCTTGAGAGAGGAAGGAGAAAAAGTAATCCTCTCTCAGCAGCTTCAGCACAGCTTTTGAGCAGAATATTTCTCCCACGCCCCCTTCATGTTTATCTTCAGAGATAATCAATTGCGTAATTGACATTCCCAAAGCTTCTTCTTCAGAAACGTGTACTTCTTGGTGGGGGTCAGAGTGGAGAGGGGGCAAAGGATGAAATGGGAGACTATCCCCAGCTCTGTTACGGTGGGCAGCCCTTCCTCAGGACTCTCCCTCCAATGATAGAGAGCTGCAGAAGCCAATTTTTCAAATGACTCAATAAAAATACTGATAAATATTTAAGTCTCTTAAATACAGACATAACCTGCAGACATGACAGTTGGAGCAATGAGCTGAATTGATTTCACAACAGTGAAATACCTGAGTAAGCTCTCAGATATCTCAATTGTTCGTTGAGCAAGCAGAAATTACCCTATTTCCCCTACTTTACCTTCCTGACTGGAAATGACATTTAATGAAGAAGTTTGAGTAGTTCTGAATTTAATGCTATATTTGTGCTATATTACTATTTCTTGGAGAGAAAATATGTGGATTTTTTATGACTTTATAGGATTAACCTGTGCAGTGTTGATTTAAAAAATATACATGCATATGTGTGTGTATATATACATATATGTTCCCATCCACCCCCAGTCAATTGACAGCTTCCTCTCACAACAGACTGAACGGATGCTTTAGGAGGAAGTTCTGCTGACTTTTGAGAAGGCTAGTCCCATCTTTGTTTTGAGGAGTTGACCCATTAAACTGTGGGGAACTGACAAATAGACAAAAGAAGTCAATATCGGCATTCCGAATTCTGAGTGACAGCACCAGGTCCTCAAAAGCATGAGTTTAGACCCTGCTATTCAAAGAGAAAATGTCCCTTAGTCTTTTCTTTATGGTTTGTCTGTAGAACACTGCTGACGAACTGCCTTGAAAATCCTTACTTCTGTGACTCCTGTCTGTGAGACTCACCACTCTTCTCCTGGCTTCCTAGCTGCTCCTCCTTGGTTTTCTCACTAGCTTCTCTTCCTCTTCAACTCCCAAGACTCCGCTTTCCAGCATGGAGACATAGGTGGCATTACTAGGTTTCCAAGTCTCCTAGATTTAAAACCACAGTATCATTTTTGAATTACACTCAGCCAGCTCCTTAGACACATCTCTCCCACCTTCCATCTTTCTTGCTGCCTAACACAGACTCTCATCAAGTCCCACAAGATCGTCTGGGTGGGTTGTCTGATTCCAGCTGCCACCCACAGCTCCTCCTAGAGCCCCTAATTCAAACACCACCCCATCAGGCTACTCCTCTCTCCTTCTCCACCAGGGACCTGCATAGCTTAAGAGACCAGAGCTAAAGTGTCTGCCTGGTTTTAAGCTGCCTTCACAATAGCCAGCCAGCCAGCCTCCCTGTCACACTGGCTCATCTCTTTGTCACATGTAATTTGTTGGCACTACATCTTTTTGTATTTCCTGTAAAACCCAGCATGATGCTGGGGAAAGGGCAGGTGTAGACATGAAATGTCCATCTGGAGATCATAGAAAATATTTTTTGAAAGTAATTTTTAATTTTATAACTCACAACTGGGTCCATTTTCTTTGAGAAAAATGGAAGCTTGAAAAAGACCATGCCCTCTTTGAACATCATTCCTAATCGAGGTCCCCAGCCCCAAGAGGACCACCTTTATGTTTGTGTTTTGGGGGAGGGGGGTGACTGTGTTTCCTTCCAGGCCTTCCTCTATATATTTGCATATGTATATATCACACAGGTTTTTGGTGCAGCTGATTGGAGAAAATGTCTCCTTTTGCTACTAAAGTTAAACACTGTTGAGATGATGAATTTCACAGGTCAAGCAACTTCCTGACTGAAATTTACTAAACTGTTGCTCACATGTTTTTGTCCCTGTGACCTTCCCTCCAGCTTTGCTCTTAACATAGCACACATCCTGATGCAAGGCCTTCTAAAGTTTAAAATATTATAGAATTATATAGAACATTATAGAAGGTGACAAAGGGAATTTTGTTGTTGGCTTGTTTGGAGGGGTTGTTTTCCTATTTAAACACTGTCACTGCAGGAGCTGTAAAGCTCCAAGGATGCCTCTGGAAAGGCCGGATTGACTGCAGCCTTGTCCCCCCTTCCCACCCCCAGCATGTTGCAAGCAGTGGCTGGATCAGCTTGTGTTTGAGAGAAATCGCTTGTGCCCTGATGAAGTGCTCAATAATGCCGTGGTTGGAACCAGAGCTCTGGATCCCAGAATCACCTGGGCTGTATGTGCCCCCATCTCTACCCAACAGCAAGGTCTTGGAATTTAATATACTTTCAAGTGAGTTTTAGTATGTGTGACATTTTTCAACCAAAAGCTTAGTTCAGAGGAATGTCAGTTTGGGGAGAGAGCTCTCAAGATGTGCTGTTGTGTCTTAATGAGATCCTGATCTCAGAGGCAACCTAGGAGCTGCCTCCTGTTGAAGGATGCAAATTCCTCCATTTCCTCTGGAAGCACAGTAGTTAATGAATTTAGCTGAGTCGAGAAGCCCCCAACCCTATCTGAACTCAAAGAGGTCTGCCCTACCATTGGTTAAACAGAGCTATGTTAATAAAAATTACCCAGTACTTTTCCCATTAAAAGTGATTAAGTTACTCTGAGGGCCCCAGAGTTTTAAACCACCCCAGGGGAGGGAGGGACAGTGATAATATCATTCCCCTGAAAGAGTTGGGTTTCTGTTTATTTTCAACACAGGCAGCTGGTAAGTAAATTTATCCTCAAAAGGAGTGACCCTTTTAATGGTTCCACTTTACCTGAAAAAAAGTAACTCTTTTACACTCACTTAGCCTTGGCTCCCCATTCCGGGTCCAACTGATAGACCTGGGAAATAGTTTTCACCTGCATTGTCAAGTCTGGTTCATTGGTGGTGGTGGGGTGGGTTCAGGTAGGGTTGGGGGCTGCCTTGGTTGAGAGGGGATCTGGGCCCTTACCTGGGCTCGGTGGAAATGAGTGATGTGAGTGATTAGTGATGTCTGGGGCCATGATTGGTGAAGTCTGCTAAGGAAAGGGCTGGAAGGACTGCTCCTTTGTATTAACCATCACTGTCAGTTACCATGAGATTCATTTAGGTCATGAATTTAGGCACCCTGAGCCCTTCTCCTTTCTGGACAACCGATGACAGTGATCCTGGCATTTCTGAGTTTCTTTGTAAGGGATCTCTTAAAAACCCAGGGATCCAAGGATTTCTAAGCACTGCAGTGATCATCAGAGAAACAACAGAGTTAAGACAGAAAGAAGTTGTGTTCAGGGGGAACTGGGAACAATGTTCTCTCCAGTTTATTGTAAATGCTGGGGCCTGCCCTTTCCATGCTCTCAGACCTCAGCTCTTCTTAGGAAAATTCATTTAAACTCCCTGGGTACCCTAAGTGAGTCTATAGTTAGTGTTAGTGCAAATATTACTGCAAGGGTGGTCCGTAAGGAATCACCCAGGCTATGCGTCAGAAATGACGATTCTGAGACTCATGAAGACCTTTGGAATCAGATGCTCTGGGGCAGGGCCTGGATACCTGCATTTGCCAACTCCCCAAGGCAGGACCAACTACATAATTTGTGGGGCCCAGTACAAAATGAAAATGTGGAGCCCCTTGTTAAAAACTTACAAAGAATTTCAAGACAGTGACAGCAGAGCATTAAACCAAGCAGGGGGTCCTTCTAAGAGGAGGCTGGCCCCATCCTCAGGTCATTTTGTTGTGGAGTAAGTTTTAGAATCCTGAACTAATACCTCACGCAGAAAGGCAGAGGTGAGATTATTCAGCTTTTCCATCCATCCCAAGTGCTGGGGGTGGGGAGAGAGGAGTGCCGAGACAACTCCCTGACCCCCCTCTCATATAGCGCTGTAGGCCTGCACTTCCCCAGCCCCACTCGGCACGCTGTGAGACCTCTACCCTCCACAACATTTCAACAGTTTCTGAAATCTCACCTCTCTCCTAAATATTCCCAAGTTGATGACATGGAAAACTCATGGCCATTTCCGTGGGATCCTCCCCGCCTGTTGACTCACTCAGTGAGTTATCTAACTAAATACCAAAATACATAAAGCCTGCAATTCAGCGGAGCTCCAGAGAACTATTGGTGTTCCACTTATACACGAATTCCCAAGGCTCATTTGTTGGATTATCCAGTATAACTGGCACCACCAAAAGCACTCACCACCCATATGATGTTTGATGCTCCACAGAAAGGTTTGGAATTCAAGGCTCCTCTTTTGTGAACCGACCCCTGTGATAAAGATATTGGTTACTAACTTAAGTTAGTAAGTGTCTCCCATTACAGAAAAAGCAGATATAGACTTCTAAGACACACAAGTGTTTCTTCTATTATCTACTCATGTCTTGCTTTTAATATTCTTATTGCTTTTGTACTCTTTTTTTTTAGCACAAAACTCAGATTTGACCATTGCTGCCACCCTAGAGCCTAGAGAAGAAAATGTCCTCCTTAGTTTGGCACTTCGGGTCTCACGCAGCTTATATTTTATGGAGGGAGACAGAGAATAAATGTGTAAACCATAAAATAATTGCAACTTATGATTAGAGCTGTTTTTAAAACCCCAACATGCTAAGAAAATAATGAGAAAGGGGCAAGCAGTCGCTGTAGATGGTGTGAGCAGAAATGCCCTCTTTGAGGAAGCCCATCAGTCCCTAGTTTTTGGTTCGCAAGTGACAAAAACCGAACTCAAAACACTTAAAGCAAAGAAAGAGAGGAAATGAAAAGAAGGAAGGAAGGGGGAGAGAGAAAGAGAGAAAAAGGAAAAGGAAGAAAGAGAAAGCAAGCAAGCAGGCATGAGTACTGGAGGCCTTAGTCAACATCATTGGGAGGGACGTGGCTTCTCTGTCCCTTTCTCTGTTTCTTGACTCTCCGGTCTTCTCTATTCCCCCAAGCCCCGCCCCCCGCCAGTCTCCTCCTGTGCTTCCCAGATAGCCATTGCAACTCCAAGCTCACGTCCTACCAACTTAGCCAACCCTGTGGAAAGAAAATACCTCTTTCTCATTGGTTCCAGAAAGACTTCAGAGGCTGACCCTCATTGGCCAATCATAAATCATATGCCAATCCTTGAACCCATCGCTGCAGTCAGAGCTAGGTTATATGCCTTGGAACTTCATAGAAAGGGTTTGGCCTCTTCCTCCAAAATCTCATAAACTGAGGGTAGGGCAGGCTGATTCCTCCAAAGGAAAATTTGGATTTTGCTACCAAAAGAAGTGGGAAGAAATGCCCAGAAGGCATGCATAACAGAGGTCCACCAAAGGAAATGACAATCTGAGATCCGAGGAGAAAAAACTAGCCATGTGAAGAGTTGAGTGGGAAGGAATGTTCCAGACAGAGGGAGTGGCAGGAAAAATTGACACTTAAAAGAAACTAATAGAAGATCATTATGTCTGAAGGGTGGAGAGCCAGGGCATCAGTGACTTACTATGAGTCTAGAGAGGACGGCAGGGGTTAGGTCATTAGAATATTCTAGCCAAGGGCTTTCCATATGTGACAAATTTTTTTGGAGATCTTTCAGCAATCTCCTCTTATTTAGATTTACTAAATTTTTGAGATTTCAGCTACTCTGTTCCAAAAGGGACAGACTTTCTACCTTAAAAGTGGCAAAACATCACATCATGACATTTAACTTGAAGATGCTTAATGCTCATTAACCAATTATTTAGAAGCTTTTGTTTTTAAGATGTAAGGAATACGTCAAGTTGTTACTGGTTAGACCAATTTAGACCTCGGATCTCTTAAATTTGCTCAAAAAATTCTAAATGTATTACACAGTGCTAAGACTTCTCAGATTCGACTAGATCAGGAGCATTTTATTTCCTGAGGATATGGAAGTTTGCCTGTATAAACTGTATTTAGAAAATTATTCAAAAATTTTATAAATCAGATTGAGCCAATCTGGATTTTGAACATTTGCTATGATTTTAGCATTTCATCTGTTTATTTCTTAATATCTAGCCAGATTAGACTAAAGTCTTTTCATCTCAAAAGGCATGGCTACGCATTAAAATGAACGGAAGGAAGCTGACTTGACAACGTGTGTGTGGTTTTTTTTTTTGTCACCAATCAGATCACACTTTTCTTATTAATAGAAAAATGCTTATATTGAAAACAATGAAGAAAACAAGAAAGAACAAAGTTGTATGTGACTGACAGCTGGTTTCCTTGGGAGCTAGCTGTTGTGACTTCGGATTCGTTGCACAAATATGCCAGGCATGAGAAGACTGAGCTAGCAGACCCTGGAAGTTGGCATCGTTTCATTCAGATCATATTATTACTTTTGCCCCATCATGTTCCCACTGCAGGGCTTTTGCCAGTTTCCCTTTAACGAATGCAGAAGCCCCACAACAATCTATTACGAGTTTTTTTCCTCACTAGAGATTTATTTGGGTTTTGTTGTTGTTATACTTAACATAACAGATGTTCTGGCATTTTTTCACATAATACCACTGTGAGTCTCATATTATCCTTAAAAGCCTACAAAATTTTCTCTGAAATAATTTCCTCCTCCTTTGGAATTTTATCTTCAAGGATGCCTTTTTCTACTATTTGTAATGGTATATTAAAACAAACGCTATGTAGAAAAGGAACTGTTTACTTCTATGTTTTAGAACTTGGGAATTAATTGCTGTTGAAAGATAATTACCCCAATGCTGGAGTCACAGAGCCTACACATCTATTCAAAGAGAATAAAAACATTCCTTTTGATTTTCCCACTTCTGCCCCCAATTTATAAGCAGGATCCATAGTGATAGTAGTAGACTCACTTAGGAATATTCTAGAGACAGGTTGCAGATCTGGTTTTAATCCAATGTGTTTGAGCCTCAGTCAAACGCCTAAAGCACACGCTCTGTGTCTCCTGGGAAAGAGAAGTGGAGAAGCTCCTATGTAAGGATCCTGTAATTATTAGACTCAAGAGGCTCTGATCTGGGTAGTTCCCAGGTTGCTGTCACCTGGTGTTGGATGCACTTTCAAGACTAAGGTTTATCCAAAGGCAGTATAGTGGTTGACCATCAGGCCTGACATCCCCCAAAGCCGCCTGGACAGTTACTGACACGCTGCTGCCATCTTCCTTGGGGGCTAATGGTACATTTACCTGGCTCTTTGTCTTCATGGGTAAGGTGAGGGCTCCTTGTTGTGTTTGCTTTCTGTCACCAAAGAGAACAGGACAACGTAAAGTATCCTCTGATGGGCTAAAAGCCTCTACAAAGAATGGTTAAACAAACAAAGCATTAAGTTGCCTTTCAAGCCAGCCTGGCCCTCTCTCCTAATTGTGTGGAGAGCTGATTGACAAAATTGAATATCCTTAAGAATCAATTTCCTCCTCATCAGGTCATTCCTCAGCACAAAAGATCTAAGGGCCACAGGTTAAATTCCAAACTCATTGTTCAGCCATTCAGTGAACTGGCAGGAGCCTACCTCATATTGTTTCCTGCCTCTGCTCTCCGAGATGCCCCTCAGCCACACTGTTCTACTAAGGAACACACCAGACTGAGCCCAGGGTATTCCCTTTCTGCCTCCTCTGTTACTGCACCTATAGCCCAAAATGGCCACTCTCTTGACCTTCAGCATTTATTGCTAACTTCCTTTCTATAGTATCGCTATGTTGGTTAAGATTCTTTTGGTTGCAGGTGACACAAAATGCAAACCAAACCAGCTTAGGCAAAAAAGAAAGAAAAGAATTTGCTGTTTGTTATAACTGAACAGAGTCCAGGGGGGACTCTGTCGATTTCACGCACGTCTTGATCTAGGGTTCAGATGCTGCGCCTGAGATCCAGTTTTCCTCTCTCCAGTTCTCGGTTCCGTATCTTTGGTGTTGATTTCGTTCGGTGGCCCTACCTGGGCATAAGGTGACTGCCAGCAGCTCCCAGGGCTCTATCCTGCCAGCTTCCTATGCAGTGGGAGATAGGAAGATCTTGGTACCACATTCCCAGTCAAAATCTCATTGATCATGAACAGGACAATGTGATGAGCTGATTAGCTTGATCCAAGCCACATATTCCAGTCTTGGGTGGAGTCAAATCTACCTGAAGCACATGGACTGAAAGTGGGGGAGGAGTGACTTCACAGAAGGAGAGGAGACAATGGATACAGTTAGCAGAGATGCAAATGCGCCATAGAGACTAGCTCCCTATCCAGTTATAAGCTAACTTAAGGACAGATATCTCAGCTCCTACCTCTGTTCTTTCCCCAGAATGGATCCTACACTCAATAGGTGTTTCAAGAGGGCATCAGTTGACTGATAACTATCCACATAAACTTTTTGACTAATATCACCAAAGCCAGAAATAATCAACATTTTTAAAACTGTGGCTAATCGAAACCTTGCCTTGATGACTTTTTTCTTTTGGCTAGCAGACGTCATGCAGCTCACACTGGTTATGTCTGTAGACACCAGCTCTGTTTAGGTGCCACATGTTTTAACAGGTGCCTGAAGCTGCCAAAGCAGAGGGCCTGGCAGGATGCTGGCGATTCTCTGGATGAAGTTTCCTTTCACTGTGAAGAAGCCAGACCCTGTGATTCTGCCCATGATCCTCACCTTAAGCCACGTCCTTGATAATGGACTTTCTTTGGCTTCTTATTAACTTTTGATGGCCTGGGATGCTGGCCTACCCATTAACTCTGATTATGGTAAAAGATGCATTTCTGTTGCTATATGAAAGTCAGTTGGAAGAGGGAGAAAAACACTGTAACTGGGATTCTAGATGATAGAACAATAACATTTATTTATTTAATGAAATATATCTGGACTACGAACTGAGCTAGGCACTAGCAAAACAGAGGTGAGCAAAAGGAGAAATGGTCCCTGCCCCACAGACCTTGTAGGTGAGTTGCAGGAACACACACTAATCAGTTACCTGTGAACAGAGCACACTGTGCTTCCCTTCCACCGCCCTTACTATGTTTGCAATGAAACTTGATGAACTGCCCTCTCCTCTTCCATTAGGCTAAAGGTCCCACAAGTCCCTGTTTGTTGTAGCCTCAGACCCATGATTTGAGCAAAGTGCTTACCACCACTATAGTGCTGAAGACATATCTGAAATATTCGTTGATTGAACGAAAATTGAATGAATGAATGTCTTATTCTAGGCAAGTCATGAACCGTTCTTATTTACCTCCAACATTGCACCTGAGCTGAAATACAATGGAAGAGTTTTCCTTTAGTTATTTACATAAATAAAGATAATAAAAGTTTACTTAACCTTCTCTAAATGCTGATTCTTATATTCAAGATGGTCAGTCCTAAGCATCTGTGTTTTTAGAGTCTGTAGGAAATGACCTATTATTCTCTGCCTCTAGGGCTTTTGATTTATTTTAGAGGGAGGCAGGGAGAATAGATTTTATTCATTCATTAACCAATATTGGTTACTAAATGCCTACCACTGCTCTAGCACCAGAGATAGAGAGAGAAAAAGACCAAGGCCTCACCCTCATGAAGCTTACAATTTTGGAGCTTTCTGTGCATGGGGCATGTGGGGAGTATCTTGGTTTCCTCGGACTGCTGTAACAGATTACCAAAAACTTGGTGACTTTACTCTCTCACAGTCCTGGAGGCCAGAAGTCTGAAATTGAGGTGTCAGCAGGGTTATTCCCTCTGGAACCTCTGAAGGAGAATCCGTCCCACGGCTCTCTTCTAGCTTCTGGTCGTTGCCGGCAACCCCTGATGTCCCTTGGCTTGGGTCACTCCAACTCCATCTCCATCTTCATTTGGCTTTCCCTTCTGGGTCTCTGGGTCTCTGATCTCCTTTTCCTTTCTCTCAATGGCACTAATCATTGGATTTAAGGTCCACCCAAATCCAGGAGGATCTCATCTCGAGATCCTTCACTTAATCGCATCCGCAAAGACACTATTTCCTTATAAGGTCACATTCACGGCACCTGGGGCTCAGTCTTGGGCATATTTTTGTGGGGACACTATTCAACCCACCATACGGAGTCTTGCTCCTAATGTTGTTCCCTTGCCAGGTGGCCAGAGGCCTGTTTTCTGACTTTATGCCTTTCCTTACCTCCTTCCTCCTGTGGCCCTCCGCTCAGACCTTGTTGACCTCACACATCTCAACCACCCTGGTTCTCGGTCCTGGGACCCTGGTCTAGCCAGGGTCAGACAGAAGGAAGGGACCCCGATGACCCAAGGCCAGCAATCACTGAGTGAATGATTCTTAAAACTTTGCAAAATGAAGGAGTGAAATAAAGTTTCCATCGGCAAAAATCACCTTGAGACCTTAACAACTTTTGTTTAACATCTGTGGCTTCAAAGGAGAGAAATAACTCAAGGTACTTTAGCAGAGAATGATTAATTTCTGATGGATTATTTGACATTGTGCTACATTTATAAATTAGAAGGGAGCAGACAAAATCTAGAGAAATTATCTACAGCTGAGAAGTAGGAAGAAGGCTGTGACCACATTTCTGAGGCTGACCAAGCCCCAGCACTGAGATGTCAGATGAATTAGGCACCCACATCAGCTGGGGACCTCTCACCTAATTTAGAGAAGTGATATTCACAAACATTGTCAATATTTCCGAGTTTACAATCACACCTTTGACTGTTGACTTAAAGCATCTAGTTTGGTTCAGGCTACTGGTGATGTTTACACTTTGGAATCTATTATGCATAGAAAAATTAGGGATTATCTTTGACCTGGGTACCACATATTCTTATGCAAAACTAAGTAGGGTTATTTATTCATTTAATCAATTCCATATGTTTGCTATCATCATCACCATGTAGAGCAGATCTGATTTCTGCTGAGGTCAAACCAACATCGTCCTGTGCGTGGGGATGGTAGGTCTGATTGCGGACACAGATAGCCTGGTTGGCATTCAGACGGCGTTAAGCCTTCCTGACTTTTGCCACACAATGGCATCGTTTTTCCCGAGAGGTCATCGGCCATTCAAAGACAGAATCAAGAGAAGAGTTTTTTTTTTCTTTGGGGAAGTAAAATATTAGGCTAACAACTGTTGCCCATCTGTTTTTTTTTTTCCCTGCTTTATTTCCCAAACCCGCCCCCCCCCCCCCCCCCCCCACCGGTACATAGTTGTATATCTTAGTTGCAGGTCCTTCTAGTTGTGGGATGTGGGACGCCGCCTCATCGTGGCCTGACGAGCGGTGCAGTGTCTGTGCCCAGGTCCGCCACAGAGGAGTGCATGGACTTAACCACTCGGCCACGGAGCCAGCCCCGAGATACCATTTTCTAACCATTAAGGTAGCTTTGTTAATTTTTCCCAATGATGTTGCCCAAATGCTGACCAGGCTGCACCTAACCCATGTGCTCTTTCATTACCGGCTGCTTCGTCCCCAGGGTAGCCTCTACTCAACCTCTGTCATGTACCTGCCTGCCCAGTACTTTGGGTACATTCTTGCTGTGTCTGGGAAATTCTCAGCTCATGGGACCTGCTTCCCCGATCCAAAGTCAGACATTTCAGCCCCCATGTGACCCTGTCCCACTGCGGAGAGAGTCAAGACTGGTTCTGGCCAGCCTACAAAACTGAGCAATGAGGCAGGATGCCCTGCACATCCACATTCCTGGTGAGAGGGTGGCAGTGGCACCAGGTCACGTCCTGGAGCAAAGTTGGCACTAGCAGGGCAGCCGCAGGTGGAGGACGGTGGGTCCCCCTCAGGCCGGGTCCTGATGCTGGAGAAGCTGCGTGCCCAGGGGGTTCAGGCAGCTCCATCCTCATCATGCCAAGCAAATCAGACCGGCTAGGTGTCTGGTTTTTGGAGAACAGCTCAGGAAATTATGGTTCATCGATATAATGGGGACTCATCCAGCCATTTAATTTAGAGAACTGTGTAGAAGTGTAGAAGAAGTGCCTCAATGGTATGGCAAATATGTTAAATATATCAGAACAATAAGCATACTACCTTGTAATATGCAAAATGTATACCTGTGAAAGATTTTTTTAAAACAAGAAGTTAGCTCTCTTGAGATGGTAGAGCTGTGGGGCTATATTTTTAATTAGAAAAAAAATTTTAGGTCATTTTAGCATGTGTATGCCACTTCTTTAAAGACCACTCCTCCCTTGGCCTCCGCATCTGCACTGGCAGGGAGCTGCTGCCAGAGCCCGCCCCTCCTCCCACACCAGCATCTCAGCCTGGCCACCACTGTCTGCCCTGGAGCCTTCAGGATTAGTCTCCCTGGCCCTTTTGACCTGCTTGCTCATTTGCCACAGGAGCCCAGACTCCCAGGTTTCTCTTTACCACCTAGAACCTCATCTTGCTGGTCCGGCACCTGCCTTGACCGACTTCATCTCCCTGCCGCCCCTCCCCACGCCGCTACTCTTCTGTTGTGCCCCCAGAACTCGCAGTCCGTCATCCTCAGCATCCCTCTGCATCCTCGACGTCTCCCTGAGTACCCTCCACTTTCTTGTTCTGACTGCAACCGGCTCACCCTGAGGACCTGCTCCTCCTGCAGCCTCTCAAATAGAGGCTCCTTCCTCTCCACAACCTACAGACCAGCGGGCCCCAAAACAGCTAGGCGGCAGATGAGTGGTGAGGGTGGGGAAAATTCTCTTCCGATCGCTCCTCTTTTCTCAGCAGGTGAAAGTGAAGAGGGAGGAGCATGTGTTGGAGGTTTGAGGAGAGGAGAATGTCAGGAGAGGTGTAGATCTCCCCAAATAAACACTCCTTCTGCATACGCATACACATGTACACACAGAGTTTTGCACAATTTCAGGAAATCCGCGAAGCCCTGATATTCAGGGGTCTCTGAGAACTAAGATTAAGAAGCCCTGACCAGAGGAAAAAACATCAGCTAAAAGAGTTCACATAGCACAAGTTGGAGCAAAAAGAAGCTTCGTGGAAGAAAAAACAAGCACAAACAGGGTGATGGAGGCATCTGATGGTGCAACTCAGATCAGCACGAGTGAGTGTGTTTAGCTTCTGTACGAAAGATAAAGCCTCTGATTTGATTTTAAAAACCTGAATCCAGTTCTCTCCCTTTATGACACATATGCCATCATTTCTCCTCCCCCCGAAAAAACTAAGTATGTTTAAAAATAAAAATAGGAGCAAAAACGTAAGTAGAAGTAAATATAAAATAAAATAAAGCAAGGATAGAAATTTTAGACTTAGACAAAGTACAATTCAAACCAATAAAGTTAAAGGAGTCAAAAGCGGTCATTCTCTGTCGGCAAAAGTCATGATCCTCAATATGACTTCTGAATTCTATTTTTTTTTCTCCAGGCAAGTTTCCTTTACTAGATAGATAAGAAAAATAATATTTCAAAAATAATTTTCAAAATACCTTTGCGTTTTGTAAAATATCTTGAAGGTTTTTTTAAAGCTACAGTCCACAATAAAGGTATATCAGTGGTATACCTTTAAATGTTAAAAATTAAAATATAGAGGACAACCTATTAAAAATATAAGAAACTTATAGACTAATTTTTAGATTGGGCGTTTTTAACATGTCACTCTTGGTCCTTGCTAAAGTACATTGAAAATCACTAAATAGAGTGTTTGAATAATGAATAAAGTTGAATCTACAGTTATAAATCTTGTTCCTTAAACATAGAATTTAGTATAATAAAATTTAATTCCAAATATATGCTATTTATGCATAGAAAAAGTGCTGAGAAAATGTACAGCAAAATGTAATAGTTATCATTTCTGAGTAATGTGACTACTGGAGGAAGCATTTTTTAAATTATTTTCTGTGTTTTTCAAGTCTTTTTACAAGTTTTAGGTAACTTTTACAACCAGAAATAAAATCTAAATTAAAAAAAAAACAGTTCTAGAGGACATTCTTTAATATCCCTCTTCTCAGTTCAGGAGCCCTCAGTATAAACGTTTTTTCCTTCAGCACCAGGAATCATGTGAAAGTTGTATGGAAATTTTTGCCAACACACCTGCACTGGTGGGCTTAAGTTGTTTTCCACTTTGTGGCATGTCCAGTTGTGTTTGCAAAATTCTTCACTTTCGTCTGATGCAGAAATTATTAAAAGATGCCAATTTCATGGGACAGGTCTCTCTTTCTATATCCCGGACAGAATTTTTCAAAACAGTAAGCAGCCATCCCAAAGAGGAACACTGTTGTTGAATCATCAAGCAGTTTGCAGGTGGATGCTGAGCTCCAAGTCTGGGGAAAATTCCTGCGGGTGAAGGAGTTCTGCAGGATATCATATGGCATAACCAATAGTGTAAGAAAATTCCAGAGACTGAGGAAATGGTAAGTAGGGGAAAGAACTGAGAATTCTCCTTCTCATACTTGGTTCCTTTGTGGCCAGTCTTTATCAGAAGAAAAGAACAGGTGCAGGGGGAGTGTCCCCTTCGAATATGCTGGTTGTATTCAACATCTTTTCAACCAGCACCAATGAAAGGAACTGGATGCAGGGTGAATTCAAAAGGGGAAAGAAAATAACACGATAGAATATTTCCCAAAAGATTTAAGAACAAAGATCCTCCCGCCACCCTCCTCCCAAGCAGGAACCGTAAATTACAGGTGGATATTCAGAAAGTAATAACTTCTTAATTCAAATTAATTTTTACCAGGTTGGCAAAAAAAAATTTAGGAATATTAGTTATTTATCTACAACTGACTTCAGCTAAAACATACAAAGAAATGTTTCATATTTCTTCACAATCAAGAGTTTTAGTGCCTCTATTGCATTTCGGTTTGAAAGGCAACTCTATACTTAGGCAGATTCTGGAAGAACTGGGAGAACGTGATCAATGAAACGCCCACGTTAATTTCTATGGTGGCAGCAGTACTATGTGGTACAAAGGTGGAGTGCGCATCTCAGTGGACCCCTTCAATACTTGTGAAACATTCGTCTCAGCATCATCAGCTGTAACTGATTCAGGAAATAATTACTTCAGTGGTTCCCAAGCTTCTCAAACACAAAAACACCTCTTTTTTTTACTTCAAAAGCATTTTTCAGTATAATATTAGTTATAACTTTAATACAAGTTCTTTGAAAAGAAAAATATCAAGAGTAAAAGCCACTATGAGCTCGATAATATTTTGAAATTCAGTACAAACACATCTGTAGCTATTTCAGATAGAATTGCATTTGTGCAATATATAATAATTTGGGGGTCTGTAGACAGTGCTTTTAGCCAGTGTGGATTCATGGACCCCTTGCAGTATTGCTGTGGGCCTGTAGAAATTTGTGGCCTCAGGGAAACTCTGGACTCAATCCTTGCTATTTCCCAAAAACATCTGATTCTCTTCCTCCTGGGTACAGGGTAGGATTGCAACTCCCCAACCTTTGGAGTCATGTAGATCCATGACTTGCTTTGGCCAATCAAACACGAGTGGACGTGATGTGTAATTTCCTAGCAGAAGCCTTTACGGGACAGTATGTGGTTTGCCCCTCCTCTTTTCTTCTGACACTTACTGGCAAAGCTCTGGATGGTAGAGGTTCCATCAACCAGCTTCGGACTGAGAACGACACGGAGAAAAGCCCCCAACTACTCTGGCCAAACTGAGATAATTATGGAGCATTCATTAGAAATAAACCTGTGGTTTTAGAAGTCCTTGAGATGCTGAAGCTGTTTGTTACTGCAGCATAACCTGCCTGATCCTGACTTGCACAGTCTGTTAGATTGGTAAGTTATTTGTCCTTTATGGGTAGATCCTCTAACTCAGTAGCTCAACTACTTATTCCAAAGTAGTGTGTATTATCAGCTGGTCTAAGATCTTCCTTGTAACTTTCTATGGGCTTATAGAAGACTCCCAAATGTATTTCAAGACACAGAACTACCATCTCCTATGGTTCAGGATTTTTTTCCCTTTCGAAATCTTCTATCTTAGGCAGAAAGGCTTTCAGCTGCCAACTTAAGTAAATTTTTCTAGTGGACAGAAAGGATGTGGAGAAGAAATAATTAACAACAGTAATAAAACATGCTGGAGAGGAAAAGAAGAAGAGAATACTCACACAGCTCAGATGAGATGCAGGCAGGATTGAGGAGAGTAGCTTGCTCTCTCAAGACTTTATCAAGAAGGATCTGAGTAACACCAGTCCTTCAAGATCAGTCAACAGGCCCGTGCAGGGTTATGTTGCTTTTCACTAACTCAGAAAACTGATGTGGAACTTTAATTACATCTAGTAATTCTCTTCACCTTTGCCATCTTCTATGGACTAGAAGCAAGTCATGGGTCCCACCCACACTCAGTGGGAAGGGATTATAGAGGGGCTGGCTCACTGGGGGTCATTTTAGCATGTGTATGCCACATCACTTTTGGAAGTCAATATAATTTTTGCATATTTTCTCAATATAGTGATGGCTCAAACTAGACACTATCATCATCAACATCATCATCACAATCATCATCTTCATCCTTGTCCAAACCATCCTCTGAACAACACAGAAAGTACTATGAAGATAGATTAGTCCCTCCTTCCTGCCGCTGGTCTAGTTCCTAGCCCCTTGCATTGGGTTTATGGTCAACAGCTGTACATTTCTGGCTCATTTTCAGCCTGTTCTCAATTATGACTCCCACCACCCCCCAGTCTTCTGAAAGTTCATATTTAAGATCCATGTGCAAGAATCAAAGTTGTTTCCTCCAACTAAGAAGAACTCGCTTGCCTGATGAGACCCTTATGGACTCCCACATCCAATCAATGTTAGAAATCAGTCTCACTTAAATAACACAGATCCTAAAATGATATTATCTCCTAAAACAACAAAAGGGTGGTGGTAACTACTAGGCAAAGAAGATATTAGTAATTTGCTGTGGGAGGGCCACGGATGAAGATCAGGAAAGATCTCAATGGACAGATTTTAGACCCTGAGCCGTAAGAGGGATATTCTGCCTGATTTCTCTACAGTCCAAGTTTTCCAACTGTTTTCCCACAAAATATAAAGCGAAGGGGCGAAATACGAGATACCGATTATTTATTTGATGCTGCAGTAACAATCATGAAATAGATTGCAGCCACTTCTATGTCCAGTAAATGAGCAGGGAGAGTGAAAATAAAGATGGAGCAGCATGAGAGAGAGATTAGACAGTATGCTAAAAATATTAACACCCGGGGGAATTTTTTTTATAAGTTTCTGCTTTTCTGAGATTCAACATTGATATGTTTTTCTCATTTCGGTTCACTAAGTAATGTTTATTATTAATTCAAATTCTCAATATTGAAAGGGAGATATTTCCCATATGGTTGACATGCTGCTCTCTAGGTTCATAAATTTGGAGGAGTTTTGATTAATACTGACAGAAAACTCTTTGAAAACATATGGCTGTATATACATCATGTCATTTCTAATAAGGTGACACATCTTTCTTCGCTTTTCCCTAATAAGATGAGTTCAGTTGTATTGAAGAAATATGATAATACTTTGTTGATTTTCCTTTATGGGAGAGACAAAGTGAGTAAAAATAAACTATTTGTTGTTGCAGCAGACACTGAAAGCAGTGCAGATAGTTTGTGGGAATTTTAAAAAGTGCTATCTCCAAGTACTTTTTATAGACTCAATTAGCATGTTGTAAACTTGGAGTGTTTTTTGACACTCACATTTCCTTGTTTGTGACTCTGGTCCTGCATTCCACCCAGAAGAACTGGGGATCCCTCTTATTCTCACCAGAATTAGAACTGCTCCTGCAGTCCTCACTGATCACAGCTTTCGTACCATTTTGGCTCCAAAAACATTCCCATTCTTAGTGGCTTACATTTTCAGATGAACAATTATTTGGACTGATTTGTTTCCATTTCTTCTGAAACCCATGGTAATAAATTCATCTTGAGAACTCTGACATGAGCTATTTGAAGAATATTTTGAAATATAACAAATATGGAAAGCAAATTGGCAACTTGCACCAAGAATCTTAAGGAAAAAAAAGTCTACGCCTTTTGACCCAGTAATTTCCCTTTTAGAAATCCACCATAAGGAAGTAATTTAATATGTGAAGACAAAGTTATTATCAAGGATGTTCATAATAGTATTATTTATTATAACAAAAAATTCAGGAAAAATTTAAATGGCCCCAAAATGGAAGATGGTTAAATAAATGTTGAAGATGCATTACAAATCATTTACAGGATGCAGGAATAATGGAAAATTAAAGCTGAATTGCTGGAGCATATCCGACCCCAGTGCCTAGTGAGATGGACGCAATTAGTTTTTATAAAAGGCTAAAAATTCGTCAACAGCAACTAAACAAGGAAAAGGGTGTAAATTTATGTCATAAGCTACTAGTGGTGGCAGCTAAAGAAGGAAACAAGTGCTTCTGCTGTCCCGGGATCAACCACGCCCCCGCCCAGCACTGAAGAGAGTGAATGAGTGCAATGCTGAGACATCTCTTTAACAGCTTTCAAGTTGGAGAGAAGACTGACGGAGGGAGTAGGTGACCTGGAGAAGACCCTAGGAAAACTCTTTTCAAATTCAATCCCCTACACTCCACATGGATGTCAGCAGAGGAGGGAGGGGGTTGTCAAGGCCTACCATTCCCACTGTGTCAATTTGGAAAACAAGCTAGCATATAGGATACTTAACAGGACCTCAGAAGAAAGAGCAGAGCTAAGTTACCCTTAAGAAGAGCTTTCTGCATCTCTTCATTCCACTCCATACTGTTAGGCTAAGAAAAAGAAACACCAGATAGGAATACCCTCAAACTCAGAGGAGAACACAAAGGGGCCCCAGAGAAGCTGGGAAGGCCATAAAGGAGAAATTTCCCCCATCATACTGTGCAAAGAAAGGTCTGGGCAAGTGTGCAAATGTCTTTAAAAAAGAGAAGGTACCAACTTTCAGCTATAGGATGAATAAGGTCTGAGGATCTAATTTAAAACAAGGGACTATGGTTGATAACACAGCATTATAGAATTGAAATTTGTTAAGAGATTCGAACTTAAACGTTCTCACCAAAAAAAGATAAATATGTGAGATGATGGATGTGTTAATTATTTAGATGGTGGGAATCCTTTTACACTAAAAAAAAAAAAGGAAAAGTGAGACAGAGAATGAAACAGAACATAGATGAAAATCCAGTCTGGAAGAAAAACAACCTAAAGAACAAAAGAAATCATTCCAAATGGTTAAGTATTTCCTGCTACAGAAGAACTTCATAAAAAGTCAATGAAACCAAAGAGCAAAATGAGAATAATAAAATAACGGAGTGAGAAGAAAAAGAAGGTTGGAGCGATAATCAAAGCATTGAGAACCAAAACAAAAACATTACAGTAAATTAGAATTAGTGAGAAAAATAACAGATGTAAATAAAAATTAAATTGTTAGAATGGAGAAAATCTTGAGATAATCATAGTGAACACAGAGGAGAAAGCAAAGAGAGTAAAGCAATTCGAAAGAAGATGGAGGCGGAAGATAATCCAACACTAAGATAACTGTCACCCCTGAGGTGACACTTCTAAAGAAGGGGAAAGTTCTCTTGAGACGTAGTAGCGAAAACCAAAAATCTTTGAAAGGAAGAACTCGAACTTATTGAAAGAGCGCACTGTGTTCCAGAACAAACTGACAGATGAGTTCACGTGGAGATGAGTCTTGGGTAAAATAGCAAACTCAAGAATAAAGAATTCCTCAGGCTCTCAGGGAGTGAAAGTCAGCCACCAGCAAAAGGAAACTAGGAGGTTGGTTTCAGACATTAGCTATGAATTTTCAATGCCAAGAGCTGATGGGGAATTTTTACAAGATTCTAAGGAAAAGGAAATGATTTTCTAAAATGTTAAACCAAGACAATCTATTGTTTGAATATAAAGTCCCAGAAAGATTTTCTCAAACATAAAAAAAAATAGTGAAATGTAACATCCATACCCATTTTTTTTAAAGATTGGCACCTGAGCTAACAACTCTTGCCAATCTTCTTCTTTATTTGTTCCTGCTTTTTTCTCTCCAAATCACCCCAGTACATAGTTGTATATTCTAGTTGTGGGTCCCTCTAGTTGTGGGATGTGGGACGCCGCCTCAACATGTCCTAACGAGCGGTGCCATGTCCGTGCCCAGGATCCCAACCCCTGGCCGCCAAAGCGGAGTGTGTGAACTTAACCACTTGGCCATAGGGCCGGGCTCCCATACCCGTTTTTTTAAAAGAATTTTCCAACAGAGTTTACCAGTCAAGCAAGAGATGAATCAAATATAGAATTTAGGCATAAAGAAGTTGCAGTTAAAAAAGACTGATGACAAATGATGAATCCAACTAAATACAGTCTAAGATCCAAAGTGAGAATTTAATTGCAGAATAGAACGTGCATATTATCAACCTGGAAGAAGTCTATGAGGCAATATAACCAATGAAATTGGGAGAATTGGGGCGAGAAGGGGGAATTAAAGATCAAAGAAGGATTAAGATTAAAAGAACTAAATTATCTTCACAGTAGATGAATAAAATGTGTAATCAGAAAACATCATGACTCCAATCTCTTAATGTTTTTCATAATATTTATTTTAAAATTTAGAGTGACCAATTATGAAACAATATCTCTTATGGTAAAGAAACATTAATATGTGATTTAGCATCACTGTGTGTTTATTCAATTTCTCTTTCTGTTAAAAATAAGTAAAATTCATCTATGGTATGCTAAATGCAATATGGTATCCTGGATTGGACCACAGAATGTAAAAAAGTACAGTGGTGGGAAAATTAGTAAAATGCAAAGAAAATCTGGAGTTCAGTTAACGGTAGTGTACCAATGTTGATTTCTTAGATGTGACATATGTACCATGGTAACACAAAATGTTAATATTAAGGGGTATACCAGGGTGAGGGCTAGATGGGAACTTTCTATGCTATCTTTGCAACTTTTCAGTAAATCTAAAATAGTTCCAATATAAAATGTTTCTTAAAATTGTTATGCATCACATCCATATATCCTTTTATCTACATCTTTGTGAAGAATAAAGTCTACGATATTGTTTATCAAAATTTAACACTGGCTATTTCTATGAACGTTGGCTTCAGGGAGATTTCTTGCTTTTGTTTTTCTACTTTTGGAATTGTTGGAAGTTAACAATAGACAAATGTTATTTTTTATTACAAATGATAGTATTATTCCAAATTTTTGAAATAAATAAATTTGTATTATAGGTGAATATTAACACGAGGAATGCTTATGATACAGTATTTCATGGAAAAAGCAGAAGACCAAGAATAAATATAATAGTCATGATTTTAATTTTTGAAGTATATTTATGAAAAAACGACTAGAAGGAACTACATTAAATCATGGCCAGTGTTTGCCTCCGGATTAGTAATTTCTATTTTCTCCCTTATACATTTTCTATTTTTATAATGGTTTAAACAATGAATATACATTTATAATAACTGAAAAATAAACATTACAGTTTTACTGTTATCCAGTGAAGCTGGAACTGGCAGTTGGCGAGTCAACTGGAAAAGTTAATTAAAGCAGTGAATCATAAAATGTGATACATACATACCTTAAAGATTTAATTTTAACCTAAAACATATGGATGTTCATTCACTTGCCACTCTTTTGATGTTGCGCCAAGGCCCTTTCTTTGTGTCGGGGTCTGCTGATCTGAGTTCCAAGCAGGCTTTCTTGCAAAACCACCCATAATGCATCATCCAGAAGCTTCAGTTTGGGTTTCTTTAAGGCAGAATGAGACTTTTAAGACACTTATAAAGCAATTTTTCTATGTTTTTACTCTTCTCCCAGTCTTTTATGTTTGTTTTACATACACGTTGTTTGACTGCAATTTATTGTAGCAGCTTGGCATTATCAAATCTTTCATCAGTTCACATAATACTTATGTAAATAATAAGCATATAATATTTGCATGAACAGTTGCTAGCACAACTAGAATAAATAGGTTTGGGAACACACATGGCTAACTCTTGGTCATCACAACTGGTGAGAATAGAATTGCGGGACCTTAATGGAGAGCAGCCTGAGCTGTAAGCTCTCTATGTGCTGTGGGCATCAATCCAATGTTCTACCACAGTGGCCTTCTTTATTGGTACTGATTAAATCAGGGTGTGAAAGTGCACAAAAAAGTACTTTAAAAGTTGTCATTTACATTGTTAATGCAGAACAGCTTTGCTCTCATAATATCTGGTATCTCCTTATTTTTCTAAGTCTTAAAATCATCAGCTATACAGAAATCTATGTGAGTGCTATGCCACATACTTCTGTCCTATATATTTAGAATATTTCATCTCCATCTTTCTATTTGGGGCCTGTCCCATGGGAATCCTATTCTCTTTAGGACTAGCCACAATCCAGATGTCCTTAATTTCACAAGCATTATCTGTGGTTCCAACTTACATTCTCAGACTGAAGATGTTCAGGGGCAGTACTTGACCTCTTTGTTAAACACCCTATCAGCTACGCAAGATTTTCCTAGATTTGCAGCTCTGATCTCTTCTGCATCACAAGTTTCATCCCTTTACTCTCTTATCAGCTTGTAGAGATTTTCATAGATTTCTTTCTCAACATTATTTCTCCACATTAGTCTTCCTGTTACAGCTGAGGTCCTCCAAGGAGTTGTCTAAATTTGATCTCTATTCCCTCATTTCATCTTCTCTCATTTCCGGCATTTAAAATCACCAATGGCTGCCATTTTCCCCAATCCAATACTTTTCTGTTCTCATCTTGACCTCTTGGGAGCAAGCAGTTGACACATTTGACCACTCCTTCCTTCTTGAAATGCGGTCTTCTCTACAGTTCCAAGGCATCACATTTTCCAGTCTTTCCTCCCACCTCACTGAACCCTGTTTCTCTCTCCTGGTTTGTCTTCTTCTCAGCCTCCAGATGTTGAAGGACTCCAAGGTTCTGTTCTACATCCTAATTTGACCTCATCCAGTCCCCTGGCTTTAAATACTATCTCTATTCTGATGACTTGTGCATTTATTCCTTCCACCCTTTCTTTTCCCCTGAGCTCTAGATAGATATGTCCATCATCCTACTGGGTATCTCCACTTGAGTGTGTAACAGGCATCTCAAATGTAGCATATGCAAAATGAACTCTTGATTACTCCCAGTCAGAATCTACTCACCACACCATGTCTTGCTCAGTGGGTAGATAACATTACAATCCACAAGTTGCTCAAGCAAAAAATCTAGATGACATCCTTGATTTCCCTCTTTTCCTCACCCGCAATCACATTAGTTCATCAGCAAGTTCTATCAGCTCCACCTCTAAAACGTCAACCAAATCCCTGCCTCACCCCATAGCCAGACCTCTCTCTCCAGGGTTCGTCCGGATCATTCTCTCCTCACCTGATGTGGTGTAATGCCTAAAGGTGAGACCCAATATTGTGGGCTGCCTTGACATCTGGTGAAACTAGGAGGGCCTCAGATGGCGTAACAGCAAGTTCCCCTCTCAGCTCTGCTCCTACAGATAAAATCTGTCCAAAAACTCTCCTTATCGATGGGACCAGGAAGTTCCTGTTTATCTCTGAGCAGCAGATTTCAGTTCCCTGCCAGCCTGCGGAATTATTCAAACAAGCCAATTACATCCTTCTGCAGGAACCAGGGGTCACCCCACCCTCTTTGTACTACAAAGCCTGCCTTCCGTAGCCCCTCGTTGTTTGCTCTGTTCCGAAGTGCAACTTCCATGCAGCCCTGCATGGCATGTGACGTCCTCCTCTCCTGGGTTGTGAGTATACGTGACTATTAAACTTCTATCTCATCTGTCCAGTGTTGGGTATCATATGTCTGGTTATCTTTATAATTCTAGGGTGGGAATCCCTCCCTTGCCAATGGTATAAGGAGGAGGTGATTAAAAAAAACCAGGCTGTCACTGAAATCTCAGTTCAGATGTTTTCTTCTCTGAGGGCTCTCTCTTGACCACTCTCTCTCTCATTATCCTCTCTCATTTTCTAGATGGCTCTTGTCACTGTCTGAATTATCTTATTTATTTATTTATTTAGCACATGTTTAGTCTCTGGCACATTCCACTAGAATGTGAGGTCTACATGCAACAGCAGCAAATCCATCAGATCCACTTCTAAATATATTAGGTACTTCTTCCCACCAACCCGCCTTCATCCGAGCCCAAGCCAGCACCATCTTTCATCTGGACCAGTGCACTCACATCCTCATTGCTCTCCCTGCTTCCATGCTTGCCCCCTACTCTCCTCCCAGTATCTAGAGGGACATTTTAAAAGTATGAGTTAGCACATGTCACTTCTCTGCCCATCAGCTTCTCCCCACTGCCTCATGGCTTCCACCTCGCTCAGAGTCAGTACGTGAGCCCTTGTAACACGCCCGAGGTCTGCTAAGTCCAGCCCTCATGGCCTGCCTGACCTCATCTCCTGCCATTTACCCTTTATCTCTGCACTCCCAGCACCCTGGTCTGCTTGCTCTCTAGAGCTTTGTACTGTGCTTGTCCTGATCCCCCACCTAGTAAACTCTTCCCCCGATACCCAGATGGCAGCTCCCCGGCTTCCTTCTGCTCAAACGTTACCACCTCAGAGAAGCCTACAGTTCCTACGCCCTTCACTCTCTATCCTGTTACCCTACTCTGTCCTTCTGGGCTTTATCACGTGTATTTTTGCTGATTCGTTTCCTCTCTGTCTACCCTGTTGGATTCCAGTAGGGGCTCTCTCCAGCTCACTTTTGCACCCCAAGAGTCTAGGGGCTGGAAGTTAGGGTTAGGGGTTTGAAATATATTGGTTGAATTAATAAGCTTATGTCTTGTTTACCACTGTATCCCCAGAGCCTCAAACAGCATGCAGCACCGGGAACAATAATACCAAAAATAATTTTAAAATTAAAGGCTAAAACTTACGTAGCACTTGCTACGTGCCAGACGCTGTTCTCAGCTCTCGACGCATGCCATGGTTTAGCCGCACAGCAAGTCTGCAGGGTAGGTGCCATTATTATCCCTATTCACACGTCAGGAAAGGGAAGCACAGGGAGGCTGAGTAACTTACTGCAAGGCACGTATATAGTACGTAGAACCATCGGGATTCGAAACCAGCTTTTTCTGACTTCAGAGCATGTGCTATTAGCCGCTATAAATAAATGAATGACTTATAAAATGGTCGGCAACAATCCCTCCTTGCGACAGCATCCTTAGGCCCATCAGTACACAAGGATAAAACAGCTGTTCCTTTGCTCTATTTACTGGTAGAGAGCGGTAGATAACAGTAGGAGAAGGCATTAAGCAACATTACATTGTATTAAAGTACTACCTAAAACATCAATAAATATCATGCTAGGACTTGAGAAAAAAATTTAAATAAAGATTATATATTTTAGTTGCTTACTTAACCCTCAGAAGGGTTAAAGCTGCTGATTTTCAAAAAGGAAACTTCTGTGTCCTAATTTATGCCTATCTATCTATCAACTGTCAGTAGGAATGCAGAAGGTCAGCTCCGACTGCACCAATAGGTGTTTCATAAGCTAAATGGTGATAAAGAGTTAGATCAGCCAAAAAGCCAACCTAGAATGGAAATGAATATGCACTTTCAGCAGCCGTTGCTCACAGGATATAAATTATAACCACTCCAAGATCTAGTAGGTGTCCACTCAAGTTTCTCGGTGGGTTTTCATAGCCCTTAGACTGTTACGTTTGAAGTAAAAGTTAATAAAAGTCCAGAAACAAATTTGAAAAGGTATTGGTACCAAGAGATTAATTCAAGAGTCTTTAGAGAAAGAACCCTCCACCTTGAATGACTTTGGAATGAGAGCAGAGCGTCATTGCACATGTGGCCTTCGGGAAGACCGTGATGCAGAGCGAAAGCCTCGGCACTCGCAGCCTCACCACCGTCCCCCACGGGGGAAAGAAAGGCTGCGCTCCGTTATTGGCTCACGGCAGCAGGCAAAACACAGCTTAAGTGCCCCTGACACCACCAATGAGGCTCTGCGACCCGCGGTCCATCTGGAAAACCTATTTTTCAAACACAGTCAGGCCTACAAAGGTAAGAGGCAGAAAGCAACTGTTTTCACCTAAAGGCCTTAAGAATATCAGCAGGTTTTGTCAACAGAGACCAAATGCAGTGAGGAGTTGGGACAATTGCCAAGATCGCTCCAGCCCAAGACAACACTCCTCCCTGAATCCTGATCAACAACTCCCCCTTCCCCCAAAACGGAAACCTACTTTTGAAGAAAAAAAACACTGACCAGCATAATGGGCACTATGGACATCAGTTGACTTCCCCAGAAACTCTAGGGAATAACAGCCTCAGGGACTCCTGGTCCAGGGACCTAAAGTTTACTGGAACGGCAGCGCTGAGTGGTTGGGATAAACCTGGTACAGGCAGCTGAGGCCCCACAGGGAACTTCACTGTGAATAAGGCTGACATTCAAATTGAACCAGGCCCAAAGAGCCACGGTATACCTTGGAGCCAGGCAGGTGACCCCAACTAACAAATGAAGCTTCACGAGAGGCAAAACCCAGCAATTTTCACTTCATTCTTTTCCAACATATAACAAATGTTCCAACCCGACGTGACATTTAAACCTTACAGTACAATGTGATGGGAACACAAACGCAGCACAGCAAGGATTTGTCAAAGGGGGCAGCTATGAGGTGGACTTTGGAGTTTTAGAGTCAAGTTGGTTCATACTTACCTAATTATAGAAAGAGCCCCAATGGCAATTCTTTGAGCCCCAAACTTGGCTAGATTCAAGTTGGAGGGAATTCACTGAAGCTCTCAAGGAGCCTAGTGGACAACTAGTAAAGGTCTGTGGAATTTTGCTCACATTTAAAATAGAGTAAAACAAATCCAGAACTCAGTTTATGGGGTGATCTTAAATTTAAAATCTGGGTGACATTCTGCAATTATTACACAAGGGCTCAGAATTTAGATCCTGTTCTAATGAACTTCTGTGAATACCAGCGAGAGGGGGCCTGGCTCAGCTGGCCTTCCCACTGATCCTGAGATCTCTTCCCACCAGGTGTGGTGTGACGGGAGCCACTGCACTGTCATGTGGGCCCTGAAACTGGAGCCAACACTGAGGAAAGCCCAGCTTAGCGGAGGTTTGCGACGCGTTACACGACGTTTCCTCAGCCCACCGGTTTCTAGTGCAGCTGTGGTGGACACTCACATGCCTGTTGCAGTGTCCCAGGTCAAGCGTGCCCTGGAACAAGCAGGCACCATCCAGAAGTATGGGGGACCTAATGTCCCTGGGGAGCAACCCTCAACCAATGGAAGACATGGATGTGTGGATAAATGTCCCAGCCTCGCCTGTCCTCCATTTTGGAAAATGATGTAGAAATTCTGAATTCTATTTGGTTCTTCAGAGGGGTCCCAAGAGGACTGAGGCCTAATTGCCCAGAATTCAGTAGTTAGCTCATTACTGCAATACATGTTGGCTTCTCTCCTTTCTCTGTCTCATTTCCCTCTCTCTCACTTTTACATCCTGGGGTCCACCCCACAAATAAACTACTTGCACCTCAGTCCTCGTCTCAGGTTCTGCTCTCATGGGAACCCAAATAGGCTATCCACCAAAAGAGGGAAAGCGGGAAAACACACACGCACACGCATGCGTGTGCACACCAGCCCCTAGACCCAGCAGCGTCTCTCCCTGAACATTTCTGTCCTTTGAGCTAACAAATCCTCCTCCCTTTTTCGTTTTACTTAAGGCAGTTGGCATTAGGTTTTTCATTACTTACGGTCCTGAATGAAACAAGCCCTTGGACATCTCAAACAAATAATGACAACGACACTGTCCCACTAGCTCTTCAGTTACATCTTCATGTATCTAGCACTTGGTTAGCACGATGCCTGGCAGGCAGTAGGCTCAAAAAGCAGGCATTAAATAAATGAATTGCTTTGGGTGTTTTTACTTCCCTTGTCGAGAAGAGGCAAGAGGAGGGCTTGGTATTTGCGTATGTCATTTGGTGAGGGCTCAAGTTTAACTGGCACACTGCTATGGCCATGGTGTAAATAGCCACGCCCTTGAGTCCCCAGCACCTCCAGCCACCCCAGCAGCCCCCTGAAGTCCCTAGAGCTCTCCATGATCCAGCAAGTAAAAGGTTAACCTCTGGCACAGCTGGGGTTCCAGGACCGCATCTGTTCTGATCAGTCAGTTCTGGCCTTGCCGATTGTGTAATATTTGGGATATTACCCTTGCATCAGGCCTAATATTTTCACTCCCTGCGCTCTTTTAAAATTAATCTTCATAAAGCTCAAAAGTAAGGCTGCTCACACTCTTTAACACAAAGGAAACATTTTCCTCCAGACCTACCTTCCTGCTAAAAATTCAGAGGAAACAGCTTTCTAGATAGTCTCTGCATGAATATTAATACCGGTACGATCCGCCTGCAGATGTAATCTTGGGCTTTTCATCTGGCCGCATGATTCCCTGAGAAATCTACTGATCTGCAGACCGGCCGCTCCCTCCCTCATCCAGCTCCTCCCGTTCACTGCAATGTGTGATTCTTTCAGATTTTCTTTACCCCACAGCTGGTGCTGTTCGATGGAGTTTTTGGCACAAGAGGAACTCCCATCTGTGTCCCAAGTCCAAAATAATCAAGAAGTTTCAGAGTTTATTTTTCTCGTGTATTTTTCTTCCTTAGTCTTCTTTAATTTTCAGAAATGAGGTAGTTCTTCAACTTGAAGAGCCAAGTCTAATTACTGCCTCTTTGGAGCAAGACAGTATATTTTCTCTATAGAGGAGAAGGAAATGTCACATTTGGGTTCAGAGTCGAGGATCACGCTCAGTCATACCCTGGGTGGAATTCTGCCACAGGTGTGCCTGGGGGTGGAGGAGAGCACACAGAGGACACGTTCTAAGTGTGCCCATAGGAAGCCTCGAGAGAGTCCACAGAAAGATGCTCTTGCATCTACCCTTCCACGGACAAGAGAAAGGAAAATGTGGAATAAGAATGGCTGCGTTTTAGACATTTCAGCTAAGGAAAGAACTGAGTCCAGCCATCTAACGCAGATGGACCTGCTGAGAAAAAACCCTGCAAGAGATTTTGCATAAAGTAGGGAAATGGGAGTGGAAGAAAACAGGAAATTGGGGTGGCATTGAAATGGATTTCCATTTCAGAAAAGATGACCCCACAGGCTCACTGGCTCCGTTTCTTCTCTATCTACCAAAGGACGTTCCTCTTTGAAAGAGCCCTTTCTTCCCAGGAGCCTCTCTTAGTTTCCTGCGGCTGCTGTAATAAACTGCCACAAACTTGGTGTTTCCAACAACAGAAATTTACTCTCTCCTGGTTCTGGAGACAGGAAGTCTGAAATCAGTATCATTGGGCCAAAACCAAGGTGTCAGCAGGGCCACACTCCCTTCAGAGGCTCCAGGAAAGAGTCCATTCCTTGCCTCTTCCAGCTTTTGCTGGCTGCCAGCATTCCTTGGCTTGTGGCCACATCACTCCACGCTCTGCCTCTGAGGTCACGCTGCCTTCTCCTCTTTGGTCTGAAATCTCTCTCTGCCTCCCCCTTGAAGGACACTTGGAATTGCATTTAGGTCTCACTCAGATAATCCAGGATAATCTCCCCATTTCAAGAGCTCAATTTAACCACATCTGCAAGGTTTTTGCCATATAACGTAACATTCACAGAGTCCACAGATTAGGACCCAGGCGTTTTTTGGAGGGCTTTATTCAGCCTACCACACACTGTAGGGTAGAGGTCCTGGGCTCCCCACCTGTAACCTCAGCACTCACTATTCTAGGAGGTGCCGATGGCATTTGACTGCAAGTGCTCAAGACTCTCCTTCTAGGTGCTCTCCCTCAGCCAGCCCTGCCACGGGGCCAGAAGGACCAGGGTTCAAGCCTCAGAGAGGAACCTTCAGGCAAATCCGCATGGGGGTTGTAGGATAAACACCCCAGCTCCCTAGGCCCTCAGGTGGGACAACTCAGAGGTATTCTAAACTCTCGTTGTTCTCAGTGAGATTGAGTGCTAGCCTGCTGGGTAAAGCGCCCTCCACTGGCTTCCGATCTCCCCGTCTCACTTCCCCTCCCCGGGCCATGCTTCCTAGGATGGCCTCCCACATAAACTCCTTGCAGTCAAAACAGGGTCTGCTGCTGGAGGAAACTAACCGAAGACAGAGCTCCGGTCCTTACCTGGTAGTTCAGCACCATTTCCGGGCAGCATGGGCTGTGCACTCCTGGAAGGCGAGAGTCAGGTTGCATTTCCCTTCCCATTGCCAAGGTCTGCAGAAATGAATGGCACAAAGGGCAAAACCATCTTCACAAATCCTAACTCTGAAAACCAGGCGGTCTGGGGCTCTGGAATCACGTGACTCAGTCCCTGCAAGGCTGACCAGCGTAGAGCTTGCGGGCAGGCGGGGGAATTGTCATATTAAGAATTTAAGAATTCAGGGCGCTCTCCCCCAATTCCTTTCATGTTGGAGGATTTCACTGTTCTCTCTGAAGGCAGACCATGATAGTGTTAATCTCATATAAATAGAAAACAGCCCCAAAATGTATAATAATTGCATACACCCCTCCCTTTGTCAACTTTTTGATTTAGCGCGACTTGCTGCCGAGCTGGGTTTTATTGTATTATGATACGGCAGTAATCTTTTCGGAGACTTTCACTTTATTTTGTTACATTTATCTAGCACGCCAGATTCACACTCCCACAGTAACCATATGGGGAAAAGCCACAAAAGCTGTTAAGTACATTTAATTACTGTTTTGATGAGCTCATATTTTAATTATGTTTATTGATTCTGTGTATATTGAAATCGTTTTAGCATTTCTAGAAAAAAAAAACCCGCAATCAATATGCAGCAATTACTGAACATTTCATGATTGTGTGTGTAATTAAAACTTTCATAAACTATTTTTGAAGAACATTTCCCCCTAATCCTACAGTGGTCATTAACTAGGTTTCTTACTGTGCTTAGGTAAGCTCTATTTTTTCTTCCACGTAGAAGGAAAATAGGGTACGGTGCAAAATATGTTTACAGTCAAATATTTCTGACTTAAAATGTCTCCCTTCTGAAACAGCAGAATGCACATATTGTACCTTACACGATTTGCTAAAACACCGCTAACAATGATAAAACACAAATTTAAACTTCTTAACAATTCGATGTTGCCAACTCAAAGATTACTCCAACTGTCAGCCGTACATATGTTGTTGCTAAGTGACAGATTAAAAGAAAGAAAAAAACTCAATCCTACCGTGCCTGCCTCCATTCTTTTCTCATGTTTCGACATTTTTACGATTCCTAGGGAAATTTTACTTGAAAAAAAAAATGCATAAACCCCACATTTGTTTAGAGATTGAAATTAGTGCCATTTTCATCTTACACATTTTATTACTCTCAGTCTGTCCTGGATAAAATAAAGTGAAAATAGGGAGTAGTCTCTTTAAATGGTGATGGCAGCTGTCTGTCCAGAACAAATATTTCTAGCCAAAACAATTCACCTGGGTCAAAGCTCCATTCCTCCAGCCACCTTCAGCAGCGTCACCTGAAGCCTTTGGAAAGTCACAGAATCTTGGGCCCCACCTCAGGCGTCTGAATCAGTCTCTAGAGAGAGCCAGAGGAATCTGAATTTTAAATACCATTTCCAGGTTCTTCTCATGCACACTAACATTTATGAACCACTGGCCGAAGAGGCTTCTGCTCACCTTAATTCTCTTTCTAAAGTGGACCCTTAACCGTCTGCTGCAAAAACAATCTGGGCATCGAACTTCCTGCAGACAGATTGTCCGCCAAGACAGTCGAGCAGGGCAGCTTCCTTCTCCATACGGGACTCAGCCTGCCCTCCAGCAAATGCACAGAACGTCTTCCCCCAGGAACTCACCTCACCTCAGAAAAGAATTGCTTGCATCCCAACCTTACCAAAAGCCTGATTGAGACAAGTATTTCTTTCCTAGGGGTGCCGTAACGAGTTACACAAATTCTGTCGCTTAAAACATGAGAAATTTGTTCTCACACAGTTCTGGAGGCTGAAAGTCCAACATCAAGATGTCAGCAAGGTTGGTTCCTTCTGGATGTGCCGAGGGCGAGTCTGTTCCCTGCCTCTCTCTGGGTTCCTGGTGGCTGTTAGCAGTCCTTAACTGTAAGATGTATCACTCTGGTCTCTACCTCTGACATCCATGGTGTTCTCCCCGTGTGCCTCTGTGTCCAGGTTTCCCTCTTCTTTTTTTTTTTAAGATTTTATTTTTTCCTTTTTCTCCCCAAAGCCCCCCGGTACATAGTTGTGTATTCTTCGTTGTGGGTTCCTCTAGTTGTGGCATGTGGGACGCTGCCTCAGCGTGGTCTGACGAGCAGTGCCATGTCCGCGCCCAGGATTCGAACCGACGAAACACTGGGCCGCCTGCAGCGGAGCGCGCGAACTTAACCACTCGGCCACGGGGCCAGCCCCGGGGTTTCCCTCTTCTTAAAAGAACACCAGCCAGGGGCCGGCCCCATGGCCAAGTGGTTAAGTTTGCCCGCTCTGCTGCGGCGGCCCAGGGTTCGGATCCTGAGCGCGGACATGGCACCGCTCGTCAGGCCACGTTGAGGCGGCGTCCCACATCCCACAACTAGAAGGACATGCAACTAAGATATACAACTGTGTACAGGGGGGGTTTGGGGAGATAAAGCAGAAAAAAAAAAAAAAAAGATTGGCAACAGTTGTTAGCCCAGGTGCCAATCCTTAAAAAAAAAAAAAAAAAGAACACCAGCCATCGGTTAGGGCCCACCCTAATCCGGTATGACCCCATCCTAACCTGATTACATCTGCAAGGACCCTGTTTCCAAATGACATCACGGTCACAGGGACCAGGGTTAGGACTTGAACATATCTTTTCGGAGGCCACTATCCACCCCAGCACAACGAATGATGTTTACGGAGGCTTCTTTGATGAATGTGCCTTCCATCCATTCTTCTTGAGTCTCCGATATTCCATGCTTTGTCTTTAAACCCAGCCAGCCCATCAAAAAGCTGCACGCCCAGATCCTGTTGCTTTGGGCCACACAGAAATGTTTTCCTGAGATGTGTTTTGGTCAGTGTCTTCTGCTCCGTGCTCAAGGGTTCTGGAGCAGAGGGCTTTCTCCTCCTGCAGCCCCTAGACGGGTACCCGTCCTCGCATTGCGTGCTCACTGGTCCCCGAAGATGGGAGTGAGGAGCTGGTCCTTCTCCACAGCCAGTCGAGAAACACTGCTGTATAGGACACTGTCTACATTACTCTGGTCCCCCAGGAACCTCCTGGGAAGAAACATCCTTTACTGTTAAGTGCTAGTTAAATCTTTTCCAGCCGAGGAACTGGTAGGTTTATTTCTCTTCAACAACTGATCATGTCTACCTTTCCCATCTGACGCTAAGAATCCTAATTAGTGTACTAAGGTAGGCCGGGCAGGTAATTAAATTAAGAGGCCGCATCTGTGGTAATGGTGGTACAGGGTAGGAAGGGTTGGGGGTAGAGCCCATGTCAAACTAGAAAGCATATAACCCATCTCAAGACGGTCATGGTCTAAATTAAAAAAAAAAAAAATTCATTATGGAAATTTTCAAACATATACAAAAATGGAGATGTACAATGAACCCTCATACACCCATCATTCAGATTAAAAAATTATCAACCATTCGCTAATCTTATTTACCTATCTCACTCTGCTTTTTGTTTTTGCTTGTGTATTTTAAAGTAAATCTCAGACATCTTGTGGTTTTACTAGTGTGTATACCATTATTATACCTAACATAATTAACTATAATTCCTTAATATTCTCTAATACTTAATCCATATTCAAAATTTCCAAATCCAAAACCAAAGTTGGTTTCATAGTTAAACCAAAGTCCACACATTGCATTTGGCAGTTACAGCTCTGAAATCTCTTGTTTTGTGATAGTCTCACCTCCCATTGATCCGTGAAACAGGCTAAAAAAATTCTTTGAAACATTTCATGGACCAAACAAAATGCAGCTTTATTTCGGTTTGTCCCAGGGGCTGCCATTTTGCAATCTCTGATCTCTTGGGGCCCAGATATTTGCATTCAACTTTTCTCCTGGGTTTGACTTCCTGTTTTAATTTCTACTTTGCCTAGTTCAGATGTTTAGATTTGACTTTGAGGATACCAGTCCATTATACGTGTTTTTGTCGTAACCCCTCAAATCCTTGACAAGATGATTTGGGCTAAAATAAGTTGAATTACATTAATAAATAAGATAAACTCAAGATTTTCCTTCTAAGTGTGTTTGAGATCACCAAGTTCCCTGTAAGCTGAATCTCAGTGTTTAAAATCTAGAGCAGTAACCAGATTCTGGAATTTGGCGCTTATGCAGGAATTTAGCAGTTTGATATAAAATTCTAGTGAATGCAAACGAGTTGGAGTTAGAAGCCAAGATCTTACTGGGTTTTTACAGCAGCATTTATCGAAGATCTTCATATAGTATTAAACATAAAAAATAAAACAATGATATAAAAACAAAACAAAAGCAAAACAAGACTTTTCAGTAAAACTTCTCTGATATTTCTTTTTCTGAGCACTGGGAAACTTCCAAGCCTACTTAGGACACATTTGCTCAAGGGTTAACAGCTGTGGGTGCACAGAGACATTTTCCTTAGAAAAAGATTTCTCGCCTTCTTTCTCCCAGGACTTCCATGTAACATGTACATTACAACAGCTCACGATTTGCTCTTGAGGGAAGAACAATTAACACATGCAGTATTTTGACAACAAGTCTTCATTGGGCTCCCACTGTGCGCTCGGCACCATCCTAGGTTTTGTGGGGGATTTGAAAACGTATGAGGTGATCTCTGCTGTCAAGGGATTGACAACCCAGTGGAAGGGTGGAAACTACTCACGGAGGCTGATGAGGTGAGTGGTTAACAAACAGCAGAAACGTCCTGAGACGAAACCCCTCCTCTCTCCCTCACAAGCCTCCAGCACTTCCTCCGATGCACGCGTCTCTTTCAGGATAAAATTCAAACTCTTCCACTTGACATGGAAAGTTCTCCTCAGTTTCATCCTTATTTATCTTTCCATCTTCATCTCCTATTTCCTCCTTTCTGGCCCTAAATCACATAGGTGCACACACACACACAAAGCCCCTCCACATTTCCTGAAATACCTCCTCCAAGAATTCTCGCGCTTTCCCCTTTCTGAATGGAGGACCAATGTCGTATAAGAAATAAAGCAAGCTTTGGACCCAAACAGTCCTGGATTTGAATTTTCACCATTTATGGGCTGTCTGTCTTTTGATAATTTATTTAGAGGCTCTCAGCCTCAGTTTACCAATCTGTAGAAAGGGGATAATGTCTACTCTCAGAGTTGGTCAGACAGGACATTTGTAATGTGTCTACTGTGTGGCCACTTGTGGCCCTCAACTCAGTAGCCAATTTGATACTTCCAGACTAATGTTATCGACCCCCCCCCCCCCACCTCTCTGATAGAACCCTCTGGTGGAAAGTTCAGGAGCATAGCTTGCGAAAGTGAGAGGGTCCCAGTCCTAAGGGGACAGAGCAGATGACCAAGTTGGGACTCTGGGAACAAGATGGAAGCCAAGACATCGGACAGGGCTTGGGGTCAGAACCAGAGTAACAAGATGCACAACTGAGTGCCACAGCCCCAGCTGCTGGTCTCCCACTTTCCTGGTCTCCTGTCTCCTTCCCTCCCTCATCCTTCTCCCCCACCCCCAGATGGGACTGTTTGATACGCAGAGCAACCTCGCCCAGCAAACTGTGCTCACTCACAACTCCACTTAGGCTGTTGACAGCCACTGACTTTGCCACTTGACTCCATCTCTTTAAAAGTCCGATTTCATAATAGAATGTTGTGATCCCAGGGGCATCTGTGAGGTGCAGCTGCCTGTGCATAATCAGCCACAGACCAGTCCAATGTGCACGTCAGGGATTCTGTTCCAAATTTTCTAAAAGTTTCCTGAACGCCATCAGTCTAAAGAGTCAAAGTCAACAATGCTGTGAGGTTTGAGGGTTGAAATAGAGGTAGGAGATGACAGGAAACTCAATTAAGAAATTGAACACATACTGAATAACTGACTATTCTGTGCTCAGAGACGAATTTCTACCCCTTCCCCCAAAAGACACCTTTGGTTCCTGGATATCACTATGTATCCTAGATACAGCAAACACAGGATAGGCTGCTAACCATGCTCGGCAACTCTGTTTCTGTGACCTGGCTCCAAGAATCCTCACTCTGATAATGGCTAACACACTTATGCTCAGACACACAGGGCCCCCTTCAGAAAAGATGAAAGCCGTGAGAAATAGAAGTGAGGGCAGCACGGTCACATGACTCTGGTGCCTGAATGTGGACCTGCAGCAGAATTAGTATTTGAGACAGAAGAGAACCACAGATCTCTGTGTAGCTCAGCCTTCTTGCTCCCTTTCTGAAGTCATTTTCATCCCACAGGGGGTCCAGTCAGGGTCAAGTTTGGTCCAAGAACTGGCCAAATTTGTCCGCAACACAAATGGCCAACCTCCTTCATTCCAATCTATTCTGCTCATCAGAAAGAGACCCAGGACTCAGGGACTGTGTTCCTCTCATTAGCGAGTGTTTTTCTGTAATAAACACAGCAGCTGCCATTTATTAAGCACATAATATATGCCAAGCCCAGTACTAAGAGACTTACATCATTACATTTAAACCTAATATTCAAGCGAGGACTGTTATTATCAACATTTTACAGATGAGAAAGCCCAGTTCATGGAGGCTGAGTAAAGGGCACACAGATGGGAAGAGAAGGAGTTGAGGATTCAAACCGTCAGTTTCCTGGAAGGGGTTAGCGCAAGAACATCCATTCTCTTGCAGCCGCCATGAAGCTTGGCTTTACTAGGAACTTCCAAAAGTGGGCATCTGTATGTCCACTAATATGGCACAGTAGGAAGTCTTCAAGCCCACTAGGCCACAGAAGAACTCACTTCCCCAGTAAGTTCCTCGAGTTCCATATGTTCTCAAAAGCAGGTCCCCCATGTTCACCTGCCTGGCCTCCTCGTCCAGCACCTTGCCCCTCCTTCTGCTATTTGTGACATTGTCACTGCTCGTTGGGTATCACTTGCCTCTGCCAGTGGCTGCCCCCAACACCAGCACTGTGGCCCTGGGCAGAGTGTCCTGCTCTTTCCTTCTCTGTTCTATCCCGAGTGTGAACTAGGATGTATTAATTTCTGAGGGCTACTGATTCTAAAGTACGAAAGACTGCGTGGCTTAAACAACGGAAATTTATTTTCTCACAGTTCTGGAGGCTGCAAAATCTGAGATCGAGGTGTGGGCAGGGCTGGTTTCTTCTGAGGCCTCTCTTCTTGTCTTGCGGGTGCCTTGTCTCCTTCCTGTGTCTTCACTCTTCCACGGTCTTCCCTCTGCGTGTGTCTGTGTCATAATTGCCTCTTCTCATAAAGGCACCAGTTATAGTGGGCTAGGGCCACCTTAATGACCTCATTTTAACTTAATTGCCTCTTTAAAGACCCTATTTCCAAATAAGGTCATACTCTGTGATACTAGGGGTTAGCACTTCAACATTTGAATTTTGGAAGAGCACAACCCAGCCCACCACACAGCCCCTTCCTTTAACTTCCACAACAGAGCTGCTACCATTTCACAACTTGTAATATGACTTCACTAATAGTTTGGAGAAAATAGAAGAAAGCACAGCTATAGGGTGCTCTCAAAACTCACAAGTCCAGACCAAATCCCCTAGCTGCTTAAAGGGCATTAGTTTGCTTAACTCCCAACCTGTCTACACTTGGCAGCAGCCTCTCTCTTATACCATTGAAATCAAAATCATATCTGCACCTTAGTCCAGACCCAACAAGGAAAACCAGGGAAGCTCCTCTGTCTCTTTGGTCTGAGGCCATTTCTCTAGTCATCCCTCCCCCTCCAAGGAGCAGCCTCTTGCAGGGTGACTGAGAGTGTGAATACCTATTGCTTGATGGGAAAAACACACACTCCACCCAGAAGAGAGAGATCTTTTCCTGCAGCTCCTAGCTGGTCAGTTTTATTAGGACATAATGGTCCAATATCAATACATTTCCCAGAGTCTGGACTATTGACTCTTAAAAATACATAGTGTACAAAGACAGCTGATTGTCCTCCCAGAGATTTCTGTTCCCCATTCTCTAGCGCAGAGATATGTCCCAACGTCCCTTGTACGTGGGTAAGAAAACATGACTGATCGTCACCAGTGGAATGTGCGTGGAAATTAACACGTCCCTTTGGGCCTACAGTGGTTAAGGTTAAGAAGCATGTGTCTTCACCATCTTTCCCCATTGACTGGCCCAACATGTGGTACATGAAGTACAAGTTTCTAGGGAAGGGCAGAGTCACAAGATGGAAGGAGTCTGGGGCCCTGAATCATCACGCAGGATGTCAGCTGCCAATTTCACAGTTGGTTAATCGACAGGATTGTTATATAATTAAGAAATCAACTTGAGTTAAGCCACTGAAATGCAGGGTTGTGTTAGTTACAGCAGCTATTGTTTACTTGAATGAACATCACCAACAGGGCAACCCAGGTGGAACTTCATCAGGTCAGGTTCAGTTTTTTTTATTGATCCTCCCAACATCACGATGACCAGCCCACATGTCTTTCCTGTAGTTTTGCATGTCTTCAGCCATGATAGCCTGTGAGCTTGCCCAGGATACACGCAGTCCCCAAGAACAAGCAGTAAGTTAAAAGTACACCCATTCTGCAAAAAGAGACATGTCTCAGAGTGGACCACACCAGTCATAGTCAACATTTATTATTTACCTCCGAGGAAAATTAACCTGCTTATAGATTTAAATAATTGCTCTATTTTGTTTTGCTTTTCATTTTTGCTCATCAATGTTTCAAAAACCTTGCCCTGGACTGAATGTTTGTGTCCCCCCAAAATTCATATGTGGATGCCCTAACCCTCAAGGTGGTGGTATTTGAAGATGGGGCCTTTGAGAGGCAATTAGGTTTAGATGAGGTCATGAGATGGGGCCCCCATGATGGGATTAGTGTCCTCATAAGAAGAAGAAGAGATCAGAACTCTTTTTCTCTGCCCTGGGAAGATGTAGCAAGAAGGTGGCCATCTGCAAGCCAGGAGAAGGGCTCTCACCAGGAACTGAATCTGCCGGCACCTTGATCTTGGACTTCCCAGCCTCCAGACAGTCTGGACAATAAGAAATAAATGTCTGTTATAACTATGAGAAATAAATGTTTGTTGTTTAAGCCATTCAGTCTATGGTATTGTATTATAGCAACCTGAGCTAAGGCAAATCTCACGATGAAATCTCAGCAGAGCTCTGAATCATCCTGCTCTCAGTGAAGGTCTCATCTTGGCAGGCTTCTCTCTCCACCAGCTTGGTGAATGTACTCGTTTTCTATGGCTGCTGTAAGCAATTATCACAAACTTAGTGGCTTAAACAACCCAAATTTATCATCTTACATTTCTAGAGGTCAGACGCCTACAAGGATCTCACTGGGCTACAACCAAGATGTGGGCAGGGCTGTGTTCCTTCTGGGGGCTCTAGGGGAAAATCCATTTTCTTGCCTTTTCCCCCTTCTAGAGGCCACCTGCATTCCTTGGATCATATCCCCTTCCTCCATATCCAAAGCAAGCAATGTTGGGCCAAGTCCTTCTCAGGCTGCTGCTCTCTAGTGCTCTGCAGCCAGGAAGGTTCTTTGCTTTTTTTTTTCTTCTCCCCAAAGCCCCAGTACATAGTTGTATATTCCATTTGTAGATCCTTCTAGTTCTTCTATATGGGACGCCATCTCAACATGGCTTGATGAGCAGTGCTAGGTCTGCGCCCAGGATCCCAGCCAGCGAATGCCGGGCCGCCAAAGCAGAATGTCCAAACTTAACCACTCGGCCACTGGGCTGGCCCTGGTTCTCTGCTTTTAAGGATGCATAGGGTTAGATTGGGGCAACTGAATAATCCAAAATAATCTCCTCATTTCGAGGTCCTTAACTTTAATCACACCTGCTACATCCCTCTTGTCACGTAAGGGACCCATTGGCAGGTTATAAGGATCAGGGCATGGACATCTTTGGGGTGGAGCTATTATTTTGCCTGTCACGGTGAGGCTCTACACCCTCACACACCTTCCTAAGCCAGTTTGTAAAACAAAACAAAAGCCTCCTACATCTGTCTCAAAAAGTGTATTCCTTCCCTTGAGTCGGTATTTGTGCCTCCATATTCCATGAACCTCTAGTCTCATTTCAATGTTTGAGGCGAACGGAGACAGAATCTATGTCCATCTAACCCCCCTCACAGTCTCTCATGTTTGCATAGAAAGAGTCAGGCTGTGGCTCCAGGAGCAGGGCCTGGTGAGAGGAAAGTAGATCCTGGGAGGTGAGCTTTGGGTTGATGGTGGGGTTTCCTCGTTTGTAAGACTAGGAAGCAAAAGGGTTTACTCAGTCCCTCCAATGCCTCCTTCAGTTTTCACTTTCCCCAGGGTCTGCGATAAGTCCACTTCTGCTCTGTTCTCTTCTTACTACTCTGTTTTCTCTACTACCTCTCCCCCAGTTGCCTGCTGCTATGGAAACGCATCCTCAGGGTCCTGCCTCCAGCATTCTATTCTCATCTTTCATTTCTCAACTCTTTCTCAAACTCACCTCCTGCCATAGATTTCAGTATCATCCTCCGGATTCATTCCTTGCATTTTTGTTTTCAGAATCACCCCTGGTATTTAGACAGGCACTCATTTCAGGTACCTGGCTCATTTGAGACCTGATCCCTCTGTAATTGTAATATGCCTGGGCTTGTGCTTTCTGTATGATTATTCAAGTTATGACCTCGGCAATGCAGGCCTGTTCCAAACTTTTATAAGATGCCTGGGAGTTCCAGTGCTATTTGGGGGAAGATATAAATAGGAATTGTTCATTTCAAAGTCCTCCCAGGTGTTGAAAAGCAATCACCCGGTAACACGAAGGTACAGTATTAATATTTTTTCCAGAAAGACTCTATTTCTACTTGCAGATTTGCAGATTTCGTACTTTGCAAAACTGGATGGAAGTCTTCCTATGCACATCAATCAACACTTATCTTTCAAACAGCCTTCTGGACCTGGGTCAGTGGAAAATTAATTTCATAGGAGAACCACAGCTTTCTTCTGGGGAATTTGAGATGTTTGCTCATTGCCAAGAGCACAGGGCTATAAAAGATAGTCCCTCATGTAACAGATCCTACTGCGTAAATGTGAGATCAGGGTAATCCTTGAGAGTTTGGGGAAACATTTCCAAAGCGGTGGGCCGATGGGCCACCGGGGTATCTCCTTCTTTGGGTGATTGCCCCAGGTGATGGCATAGCGACTTGACAATGACTCAGCATCAGTAGGTATCCATATTTGGCTCCTCCCATCCATCACCACTTTCCCACGTGAGAGTATTTCTTTCAATATTTGTTGAGCTCATGTGCTCAAGATGGTCAATGTCTTGAGCATTTGGTCAACAGGTCCTGTAGCTTTTACCCAGGAGTGTCCCCATATGTCCCCATATCTGTAGCTTCCTACCTGGTCTTCTTGACTTGCACCTTTAATTGCTCTGGCAAATTAAATTAACTAGCTGCCACCTGCCAACAGAGTGATCTCTCCCAATTGCTCATGGGATGGAATCAGCCTAAAGCCTGATGTTTCCCCATAACCTGCCTGACAATATCAAGACTCCTGAACACAGCCCCTCCCTCCTACCCATCTGGCCTCACCTGCTCACACCACATATCTTAAGCTCCCTGCTAGAATCCTAGGCTTAACAGTAAGAAAAACTTAGCCTTCCTTCTAGATCATGCACTTTTAGACCTACCTGGCCTTGGTCCATGCCATTTGCCTTAGCTGAGATGCCCTTGCCCTCTTTTCTACCTTCTGTATTCTGGTCATCCTTCAAGACTAAGTTCAAATATTACTTCCTCTGTCCATGTAGAAGAGGAGAAAAGCAGCGGAATGTGAGCCAGAAGCTCTAGCTTCAAGTCCAGCTCTGCCATCCACTGGATAAATTGGGCCTATTTCAATATTTATCAGTTTGGAAAGTTAGATGGAGTGATCTGGCTCCTTTGTAGTTTTGTGTCTACACCTTTGACTATTTTTCAAGACCCCTCAATCTGCCTTCCCAAACCCTCCACTACCCCATTCCTGGGAAACTATTTCTGTAAATAAAAGGTCCTGTGTTCTGATTATGAGAGTCTTTGTACACACACACACACACACACACACACACAGAAGCAAAGTGAGTACCAATCAGGGCAGAATGGTTGAATGAACAGTAGAACCATGAATATTACACAATCACTAAAAAGAGTGAGTTAGATGTATTACAAGTTGATTTGGAAGGATTCCTGGTTTAGATTGTCAAGTAAGGGACAATAAAATCCACACACTCAGAGACAGACAAATATTAAAAATATCACTAAATTATGGGACAGGAATGAGCCTCCCCAGCCCTGGTCCACAGGCTGATGTTGATTATAGGAGCATCAAGAAAGATGTGTGAGGTTGCACATCAGTGTTCGCAACCAGGAGCAGGATGGGCAGAGGGCTGGGAAAAAAGAGAAAGAACCCAAAAGTAAAGGTTTAAACAATGGTTCCTGTTTTTTTTTAAAAAGGATGTAATATCCATTTACATAAGATTATATTTCTGGGCATGTTTCTCTTCAATAAGAGATGAGTAAAAGGATGGTCACCAAGATAGGAACGATGGTTATCTCAGGGTGGCGGGAGTGCAGGGGATTTTTGCTTTTCAATCTCATCCTTTCTGAACCGTTCACCTTGATTTCAGTGAGTGTGCATCGTAACAAGGATGAATAAGCCCAAGGGGCATTTCCTCCATGTTCTCGGGGCTTTACATCTGGAGGCGCATTTGAGCCTTCCAACCCATACAGTATGACATCAGTGCTACTATTGCCCCCAGCTTTAAAACGAGGGACAGAGGCACAGAAAAGGCCATTAGCTTGCCTGAGTCACACAGCTCGTATGTGGCCATGCCAGTCTGGATCTGGACCTAACCACGAGGTGAAATTGCCTTGCTAAAAAAAGACACTAATGCCGTCTTCACGCTGGGAAAATGAAGGCCCTCCCTCCTCAGTGCTTCCCTGGCCTTGTGCCCTTCGTGATCTGTCACTGCAGTCCACCTGCCGGAGTCCTCTGAGCTGCCAGAAGTCAGGTTCACTAGCGTCTTCAGCCTCCCATCCCGGCCCTGGGCGCGGAGCCGGCTCCCAGTGAGAGTTGACTTAAGTAGGATTGCTAATCCTCACTCTCTCTTTCCAACCAAATGATGAAGCTGAGGAAAGAGTTTGAAACAAAATATCTCTTGGTTGGTGAGAGCTCATGTGTATGTGGAGTAAAAAAAAAACAACTGATTTCTAATACGTACCTTATTAAAGTTATTACTGGGTTTTAAATTGCCTGGTGAAGACTGAATCCAAAGACCAGAAAAAGCTATTAAGCCTTTAATATACAGTGGAAGTTGTTATTTTTTTAAGTGCACCTTTTATTTAATATACACCCCAAATTAGACCTGCCAGAGAAATGGACGATTTGACAGTGATTGTTCGGGCTGACTTCAAGGGAAAGCTGACTTACTCAGTTCCTGCCTGCTCAGGGGCAGTGTGGCACACTGCAAACCTTTAGCCATGCTCTTGCAAGTCATAATTAACATTAAAACGAGCCTCAAATTATCACAGTTTATATGGTGGTGAATTAGCAGGAAAACCATGAGCAGCTTCACCACAAACATCAGGTGGAACCATATTCTACATTAGTCACCGAATAATGTGCCCATTAGAAAGACGCTTGGGATAAACCAGAATTTACTATTGTGTGCTCATTGTTTCATGAGTTGCAGCAAACCGAAACAGTCAGGTCAACTTGTAGGTCGAGCCACTTGGGAAGATCTTTGAACACTGTGCTGGGATTTTCAGCAATGGGAGCGTCCAACTGCTCATTTTAATTAAAGGTATTAGTGAAAGCTTTCTTTATCAGCAATGACTGAGACCACAATTGTGGGCTTTGGTACACTTTGGGTCAATTTTATGTGTTTTCTGTCTTTTCTTAAGAACTCCTTGTGTTTCCTACTATTTTTATATTTTGGTTCAAGTAGGACTTACTCCCAGATCATCTCTTTTCTATACCCTTGTGTAGCAGCCAGGGTTCTCCAGAGAAACAGAACCGATAGGATGTGTATGTGTGTGTGTATGTGTGAATACATAAACATATATATATATATAATGTATGTATATAGGCACACCTCATTTTATTGCACTTTGCTTTACTGCATTTTGCAGATACTGCTTTTTTACAAGTCGAAAGTTTGGGGCAACTCTGCATTGAGCAAGTCTATTGGCGCAATTTTTCTGACAGCATTTACTCACTTCGCATCTCTGCGTCACGTGCTGGTAACTGTCTCAATATCTCAAACATTCTCATTATTAGTGACCTGTGACCAGTGATCTTGGATGTTACTATTGTGACTCTTTGGGGACACCATGAACCAGGGCCATGTAAGATGGTGAACTTCATCTATAAATGTTGTATGTGTCCTGAGTGCTCCACCAAGCAGCAGATCCCCCCTCTCTCTCCCACTCCTCAGGCCTCCCTATTCTTTGAGACACAACAATATTAAAATTAGGCCAATTAAGAAACTCACAATGGCCTCTAGGTGTTCAAGTGAAAGGAAGAGTCAGAGGTCTCTCATTTTACATCAAAAGCTAAAACTGGTTAAGCTTAGTGAGGAAGGCATGTTGAAAGCCAAGATACGCCAAAGGCAGGCTTCTTGTGCCAAACAATTAGCCAAATTGTGACTGCAAAGTAAAAGTTCTTGGAGGAAATTACAAGTATTACTCCAGTGAACACACAAACAATAAGAAAGCAAAACAGCCTTATTGCTGACATGGAAAAAGTTTTAGGGGTCTGGATAGAGGATTAAACCAGCCACAACGTTCCCTTAAGCCAAAGCCTAATCCAGAGCAAGGCCCTAGCTCTCTTCAGTTCTATGAAAGCTAAGAGAGGTGAGGAGGCTGCAGAAGAAAAGTTTGAAGCTGGCAGAGGTTGGTTCATGAAGTGTAAGGAAAGAAGCTGTCTGCATAACATAAAAGAGCAAGGGGAAGCAGCAAGTGCTCATGTAGCAGCTGCAGCAAGTTCTCCAGAAGATTTGCTAAGATAACTAATGAAAGCGGCTACACTGAACAACAGATTTTCAATATAGATGAAACAACCTTTTACTGGAAGAAGATGCCAGCTGGGACTTTCATAGATGGAGAGGAGAAGTCAGTGCGTGGCTTCAAAGCTTCAAAGGACAGGCTGACTCTCTTGCTAGGGGCTAATGCAGCTGGTGACTTTAAGTTGAAGCCAATGCTCATTTACTATTCTTTTTTTTTTTTTTTGAGGAAGTTTAGCCCTGAGCTAACTACTGCCAGTCCTCCTCTTTTTTGCTGAGGAAGACTGGCCCTGAGCTAACATCGTGCCCTTCTTCTTCTATTTTATACGTGGGACGCCTACCACAGCATGGCGTGCCAAGCAGTGCCATGTCCGCACCCGGGATCCGAACCAGAGAAGCCTGGGCCGCCGAGAAGCGGAACGTGTGAACTTAACCACTATGCCACTGGGCCAGCCCATCATTTACTATTCTTAAAACCGTAGGGCCCTAAGAAGGGTGCTAAATCTGCTCTGCCCGTGCTCTATACATGGAACAACAGAGCCTGGATGCAGCACATCTTCTTACAACGTGGTTTACTGACTATTTAAGCCCACTGTTGAGACCCACTGGTCAGAAAAAACAATTTTTTTCAAAATATTACTGCTCATGGACAATGCACCTGGTCACCCAGGAGCTCTGATAGAGATGTACAAGATTAATGCTGTTTTCATGCCTGATAACACAGCATCCATTTTGCAGCCCATGGATCAAAGAGGCATTTCAATCTCCAAGTCTTATTATTTAAGAAATACATTTTGTAAGGCTATAGCTGCCATAGATGGTGATTTCTCTGAGGGTCTGGGCAGCCAATTGAAAACCTTCTGGAAAGGATTCACCATTCTAGGTGCCATTAAGAACATTTGTGATTCATGGAAAGAGTTCAAATAACAACACTAACAGGAGTTTGGAAGAAGCTGATTCCAACCCTCATGGATGACTTTGAGGGTTCAAGGCTTCAGTGGAGGAAGTAACTGCAGATGTGGTAGAAACAGCAAGAGAACTAGCATTAGAAGAGGAGCCTGAAGATGTGACTGAAGGGCTGCCATCTCATGATCAAACTTTAACAGGTGAGGAGTTATTTCTTACAAATGAGCAAGGAAAGCGATGTCTTGAGTTGGAAACTACTCCTGGTAAAGACGCTGTGAGAATTGTTGAATTTAAAACAAAGGATTTAGAATACTACATAAACTTAGTTGATAAAGAAGTGGAGGGTTTGAGAGGATTAACTCTGATTTTAAAAGTTCTGCTGTGGGTAAAATGCAATCAAACAGCATTGCATGCTACAGAGAAATCATTCATGAAAGGAAAAGTCAACTGATGCAGCAAACTTCATTGTTGTCTTATTGTAAGAAATTGCCACAGCTACCCCAGCCTTCAGCAACCACCACCCTGATCAGTCAGCAGCCATCGACATTGAGGTCAGACCCTCCACCAGCAAAAAGATTAGGACTGGCTAAAGGCTCAGATGATGGTCAGCGTTTTTTCAGCAATAAGGTATTTTTTAACTAAGGAATATACATTCTTTTTTTTAGACATAATGCTATTGCACACTTCGTAGACTACAGTATAGTGTAAACATAACTTTTATATGCACCAGGAAACCAAAAAATTCATGTGGCTCGCTTTATTTCAATATTTGCTTTATTGCAATATCTCTAAGGTATGCTTGCGTGGACATATGGGTATACATATATATATGGAGAGAGAGAGAGTGAGAGAAATACTGATTTCAAAGAATTTGCTCATGGAATTTTGCAGGCTGGCAAATCCAAAATCTGCAAGGTAGGCCAACAGGCAGGAGACCCAGGGAAGAGTTGCCCTTTGAGTCTGAAAAGCAGTCTGCTGGCAGAATTTTCTTTTCCTTGAGTGATCTCAGTCTTTTTCCTCTTAAGGTCTTCAAGTGATTAGACGATGCCCACCCACATTATGGAAGATAATCTGTTCTACTGATTTAAACGTTAATCTCGTCTAAAAAACATCTCCAGAGCAACATGTAGACTAGTGTTGGACAAAATATCTGGGTACTGTCGCCTGGATAAATTGACATGTACAATTAACCATTACACCCTCCATTCTTTCAATCCCAGGTCCTAAATCCTTGGCATCTCTGGGGTCTCTTCCCTCCTTTCAATCCCTTTGTCCAGTCTGTCACCCCAGATCACCCTTTCTTCATCACTTTCCTTTCCGTTTTGTTCTCACGGCCGCATCCAAAGCCAGCCTCCTCTTCCCCTACACCTGGATCACAGCAGCATCCTCACACCTCCCCCACTGCTGCCCAGCTGCTGGAGGCCTCTTCCTGAGACGGGCTCATCTCCCAACCTTCTGCTCGAGAGTCTACATTGACTCTACTGATGGCTTCACCAAGGCATCTCCTTGTCCCTTTTAAATGCCCACATCCAGTGGCCTCAAACTGCCCAGTCAATCTTGCCAGCTTCTCTGCCCCTTTCTCTAGTCATCATATCTCCATCAGTGCCCGTTCTGAGCCCAATGCCTTTAATTATTTGGTTTCCATTTACTTGGAATGCCCTCCTGCTTCCCTTCTGCTTTTCCATCTCCTATCCAGCATGACCTAATGGGAAGAATTCGAAATTCGGAGGTGGAAAACTCCAACTCAAGCCTTAGAAACACTGCTGTACCAGTTACCTATTGCTACATAACAAAATGCTTCAAAACCTAGTGGCTTACAACAATAGTCATCTTATTAAGTCTCATGGTTTTGTGGGTCAAGACTTGGGGCAGGGCTCAGCTGGGTGATTCTTCTGCTCACCCAGCATTGACTAAAGTTACTTAGCATATTCAGTGGATGGCTAGTCTGGTCTCAGTGTCCATGACAGCTTCAACTCACATATCTGGCGTCCTAGGGGGAAAAGCTAGAAGGCTACACTGAGCTGGGATTGTCAACTGGGGATCTACATGTGGCCTCTTCTGCATGGTGGTCTCAGAGTAGTCAGACCTCTTACATGGGGGCACAAGGCAATCTGTGTTCTAAGAGGCCTGGGCAGAAGCCACAAGGCTTCTTATGACAACTGAGAAGTCTCAGAACATCACTTTAACCATCTTCTAGTGGCCTAAGGCCAATCCAGACTCAAGGGGAGGAGAATCCGTTTCCATCTCTCCATGGAACGAGTAGCAAAGAATTTGGGACCATCTTTAATTCACCACAATCACTGGGTATGTGCTGTGGACAAGTCTCAGACAGTCTGTAGCTGGGTGTTCTCATGTGTAAAACAGAATAAAAGGATACTGCATTGACCGTGAGCTGCATCTCCATTTCAGAAATGTTAAGATGCAATATATGACTTTGGGTGTTGAGGTTCTTTGGTAAAAATAGCTCATATATATTCAGCGCTGACCACATGTTAGGCCTAGGGAAGCCCATCATCCACGATATGGCATTGACCCCTCAAAATTACCCTATAGAGTAGGTACAATCATTCTTGCATCCCACAGAGAAGGAAACAGGTTCTGAGAGTTTAAGGAACTTGTCTGAAGTCGCTGTATTAGTGTTTTATTGCTTTGTAACAAATTCCCACAAACTTAGAGGCTTAAAGCAGCATACATTTACTATCTCACAGTTTTCGTGGGGCAGGAGCCCAGATATGAGTTTTTTGCTCAAGGTATCGTCAGACGGAAATCAAGACGTTGGCCTAGACTGTGACCCCATCTGAGGCTCAGGGTCTTCTTCCAATCTCATTGGTTGTTGGGAGAATTCAGTTTCTTGTGATTTTAGGACTGTTTTCTTGCTGGCTATCAGCCAGGGACCACTCTGAACCCCTTAGCCTCAGGTCCTTGCCACGCGGAGCCCCACATAGGAAGGCCACCACGTGGTTTGCCTCTTCGAGGCCAGCAGAAGAATCTCTCTCACTTCAAATCTCCCTTTGAGAGAAGGGGCTTTTAAAGGGCTCACCTGATTAGGAAAATCTCCTTTTTTAGTAATTCAAAGTTAGCTGATAAAGGACTACAAATGTATCTGCAAAAATCCCTTCACTTTGCCATGTAATGTAAACTCATCATGGGAGTGAAATCCTGTCATATCGCAAGTCCTACCCACACTCAAGGGGTGAGGATCGCACAGGACACGTCCACCAGGAGGCTGGAGTCTTGGGGGACATGTGGAAATTCTACCTACCACAGTCCCCCAGTAGGAAGTGGCATTGCTGTGACATGAAGCCTGACACACTTCACATCAAGGGCTGGGGTTCATAAGCACTCTAGAATGTCTGAGCGATAAAAGGATGGTTATGAAAGCATGCTGCAGGCTGCAAAAGCCGTCAAATTTGTGGTAATCAGTTAGAGCAGCTACAGGAAACTAATATAGTCTGTAAGAGCCTTGAGAGATTTCCTAGAATACTGTGTAGTCATTAAAAATATTCAACAAGACTTTGTAACCACATGAAAAATGTTCACGCTACAATGTTCTCTAAGAAGCAAGGTTAAGAACCAAAGCTGTTGGTATGGTGAGCACAGCTACCTAAAAATACAGAGAAAAGAGACCAAAAAGCACAGAGGTGGTCCTAGAGCAGGGGATGCTGCTTCTTTCTATGCTTCATTTTGAAATCTAGTGAATCCTGGTACTTCCGGTAGCTTTTAAAGTGTTGTCCACTTCTTGGTTATTATGTTGGGCAACATCAAAGATGCTGAAGGTCTGACTTTGAACAATGGACCATGAGTCAGACTGCGACAGGCTCTGACTTGTTCACTGCTGTACCCTCTGTGCTTGGGACAGTGCCTACACATCCCAGGTGCTCAGGCAGTGCACATTTGTTGACTGACAATGAGCAGTTGGACAGGTGTTCAGGGCCCTGAGCACAGCACTAACTTTCTTTGAACAACAGAACTGAGCAGAATGCCTTGCACAGAGCTGGCTTGCATACAGAAGGCACTCAATGATGGCTGGATTAAACCAAATGGCAGGAAACTATCCTGGACAGGGAGCGAGTGCATGTGCAAACCTGCAATGAGAGGTAGCTGGGATATTGGCCACGTCCGCCCAGATTGGGAAAGTCAGTGTCGTAGTGTATTCGGGCTGCTATAACAGGATACCACAGACTGGGTGGCTTGTAAACAACAGAAATCTATTTCTCACAGCTCTGGAGGCTGAAAGTCCAAATCAAGGCACACGCGGATTTGGCATCTGGAGAGAGCCAGCTTCCCGTTCATAAAGGGTCCTCCTCTGTATCATCACGAGGCAGAAGAGGTGAGGGGGTACCATCACGCTGGGGGGTGGGGTGCAACATATAAACTTTGGGAGGACGTGGGCATTTAGTCCCTAAAGTCAGGGAAAACGACTTTCGTGGGGAGCAGATGGGATCCTTCTCTGACACTTAAAATTCATCCCAGGGCAGGAGGGAAGTGTGTGTGGAAAATATAAGCGTCCCTCCTCCTTCCTTCAGCATTCTTTGAAAATCAGAGAAGAGGCGCCCATGGAGTGACTAGGGAGTAAACTAAGGGACTGGAATTAATGAAGCATAAATGGCCCAAATTCTGAGGAGTTTCATAGAATGCACAAGGGTAACGAGTGTGACTGCGGCTCCTCCTCTTAGATCCCAGCACCTACCATGACGCCTGGGTCTTGGCAGACACTCGGCAAGTAGTTATTAAGTGAATGAATGAACGGAAGACCAGGCAGTCCCCTGGGCAGTGATGGGAAGGAGTATGCCCCCTGCTCCCCACCAGGGGACAGGCACCAGCACAGCTTGGGGACCCAGAGGCGCAAGGAGAGGTAGGGCAGGGGAGATGCAGACACGGCAGCAGAGGGCTGAGCCCCATGCTTTCCTCTCAACCTCCTCCTCCTAGGAAGGAAAACGCTCTTCTCAACAGTTCCTGAGCCCAGGGCCCCTGGCATCTAGTGATCCCAGGAAACCATTTAACCTTTTGGCTTCTTGGTTTCCTAGCTCAAGGAGTGAAGTGGGGAAATTAATAGTGACCTCCATTCCCAGCGATTACGGGCATTAACTAAACAAGACTTGCAAGTGCTTTTAAAATTCAATTTTCTGGGCTGAGAAGGCGGGCTGCCACAGGAGAGGGGACGGGCTTTACTGCCCATGGGCAGTGGGGTCACACCTGGGGCCTTTGCCAATGAGGAAAGCTCCCAACACTGCAGTTTCAAGACAGAATTCAGGAAGTGCCGGACCGAGGACATCAGATCAAGACAAGAGAAGGAGGAAGCCGTCGAGGGCTGGCCAGAGGAAGGCAAGGACCTGGCGTGGGGCAGTCCCTGAATAATCCCTTCCAGGGGGAGAGGGAGGCAGGATGCCCAGGTCCTAGACCAGTGGGAGGCCTTGAACCTCAGCCTCCCACGCGGCTGGATTAGAGACGGCTAAGGGCACTTTCAGATTTGTCAATTCACAGCGTTTCCAGCTTCTGGGGCACATATTTTCCAAAAGTAAAGGGGAACACAGTTTCAAGCCACACCACACCCTAAACTGATAACTCCATCTCTGACTGGGTAATTTGAGTTTCCCAGAACTAGAATTTGAATATATGAACAGTTGTTTAAAACAAAAACCTGGAATTAATGACATAATCCCCTTCAAACCCATTAAACTTTTCTTCTTATAACAAAATCAAAAACCAACGGAACGAGAACTAATAACGTTAACTCTCTCTTTTTGAACCACGAGCTTGAAGCCTACGTGGATGATGAAGCTTTGCTGAAGTGTTCGAAGATCACCCTTGGGTAGTGTCATGCAGTGGGAAGGGCACGGCTCTGGAGCTGCATCCATGGCCATCGATGAGCTGGGTCACCTGAGCAGGTCACCGAAATTTCCTTCACTTCCTTCCCCTCTGACATATTTGACTATCACACAGATTAGGGCTAATTTAGGTAAAGTGCCTAGCCCAGTATTAACCCGTGGTAAGTACTCAATCCATTAATATTATTATTTTGGTATTTAACAATTAAACATTTGATGTATGTGATTCTCAAAGTATCACAAATGTAAAAGGTAGAAATTCTAGTGTGGATACTTCCAACTCCTAACTCTTCTAACTAGACAAAGGCATTTAAACACACACACACACACACAACCCTGGATGTCCATGCAGAGTTCTGAGCACCTAAAGGGTACATAATGCAAAAGCATTTTTTTCCCAATTTCAGTAGAATTTAGCTTTTTCAAAACTAAAAGCTCACAACAAGGTAGAAAAAGTCTAGGGGCCGGCAAGTGCCTAGGTGTCACCCCCCAAAGTGCCAAAATCCGTGAGACCCTTCCACGATGTGTTGGTGCAGAAGAGCCTTCAGTGGTTATTGAGATGCGTCGTGTGTGTGTGTGTGTGTGTGTGTGTGTGTGTTGCTTTTGCCCCCAGTTAACATCCTATCAACAGAGCTGAAGAACTATTCATATGACTTGGAGGTCATTTCTCCTCCCAAGAAACTGGAAACAGGTCATGGAGGAGAAAGGGAACTCAGAGTGTTCACGACGATCGGGGCAATCAGAGAGGATACACAGTTTCACCGAGCGTGGCCAGCCCAGGGGTCTCAGCTTGGAGGGCAACCTGATAGTCAAGCTAGAATCTCCCTCTGTCGATGCACTAGATTGACAGCAAGGAAAAGAATCCTCCCCAGACACAAAAGTACACTTGTTTTCAGATTAATGCATCCTGAATGTAAGCTTTTCAGCCCTTCTCAGAAGGAGTTAACGCGTGCTTGCTTCAGGCCGAGGCAGAGCCTCAGTGCTATCGTTTCTTAAAGTACTTGCTTGCAGAGGTGACCTGACCGCTTGCTCATTAATGCACTGAAGGACTGCTCTTTCCTAACATCTCATGATACTAATTCACAAGGACACTAAAGAGTTTGCTTAAATTAGTGGCGACAGAGAGACAAGCCAGAATGCATGCTGGATGGACGTGACATGTTTCCCCCCGACAAAGTCTAAAGTCATCTGTATGGGGTCCTCATTTCCTCCTTCCACTTGCTGCAGAGCATCTCAGTTACCTGCTGTTAAGCATCTTGGCCTTATCTTTGTGTAACCAATGCCCATTTCTCTTTTCAAAAATGACTAACAGGAATTCAGGGTATTGTGTTGGATTTTAATGGGTTATTCTGTTTCTCATGTGTTGGTTTCCGAAAAGTCCCACAGTGGTTTCCTCTCTCCTGCGTCTTTAAAAATAAGGCTGAGAATCCTCATCTCTGATGATGTTGAGAGTCAGAATCTTTCTAACAGCCAGCAAGGCTCAATGTTATAAGATTTGGGTGTTGGGGGAATCCTACAGGAACCAGTATTTTAGGTTCTCTGAAATTAGGATATGGAATTGGCTTAAAGTCTTAAAGTGAGCAAGGCCAGGGAGTATAGACACGTCCCTTCGGATGTGTGTGTGCGAGTGTCTCTCTCTCAGCAAAAGGCGAGTTCAGCTAGATTGACTTCCCACAAGCAGCAAGATGAATAATTACATACTTCTGTTAAAGCCCTCGCTGTGCATTTGAACACTGGTGGAGCACAGAGTAACAAGGAAACATATGAGCCCAAGGTTTTTCCTTTCTTTCTTTCCTTTCTTCCCTTTTTTTTTTTTTTTTTTTGAGAAACTAAATTCAGAATTTTGTCTTTAGATTTCAGTAATTTCCCAGATTTCATATCATGAAGATTCTGTGCCCAACGGTCTTGGCTTAGGCTGGACTTGGTGTGAGTTCCGCTGAAGTTCCCCTTGGACGTGGTCGCCTTTGCCCAGATCGCCTGGAGGGACTCTGCTCCCTACAGCACACACGTAGCACTCCTTTCCCCCAAACGGAATTTGGTCTCATCCCAAGTATAAACTCCTTCAGTTTTTAGAGAAGCCACATAGTCCTGGTTTTTGAAGCAAAGAGCAGTAGAATTGGCTCTCCCACGTGAAATGTTGAAAGCTTTTACACAGTCAGGATGTACTGTACAATAATGGTCCTAGGTGGTGAGCCAATCTCTTTTTGCATTCGTTGCACATCATTGGGGCTTTTTGTTTTGTTTTTTGGGTTTTTTTGCTAAGTAATCTTTAGCATCATTTTAACATATGCATAATTTTCTTACGTTCAAAACCTTGCTTGGGTAACTCATATTTTGGACAAATATAAGTCTATTTTGAGAAACACATCTTTCATTCGTTCAACAAATAATCATCAGGAGCCTTTAATTCCCAGGCCCTATTTATAATTCTTCCTGTTTCCCATGAAGTCGTATTGAGTCAGTGCTCATCACATACAAGTAGCAAAGTCAGGGGTGCATACCTGGGCTGTTGCAGTAGCCAGAGTTCTCTGCCTGCCCCAGTCCAAGAACCACTTCACTCACTGTGCCGGCTACATTCCCAAGTCAAGAGTCGTAGCTAATCCATCCTCTGACCAAAATTTTTCAATGGATTCCATCTATTCCCAGAAAATTAAGTAGAAAGACCTCGGCTTGGCTTTCAAAGCCTTTGTAACATGCTCCCAAACCACCTTAGCACCATCTTCTCCCTCCTCTTCTACTCTGAAACTGGATGTTTGGTCTTGCCTCAAACATCCACTTTCTCTCTGTAGGTTTCTATTTACCTTGTCCTTTCACCAGAGGTCCCCTCTCCACTCTCAGCTTCTGCCTGCGGAAGTCCTCCTAGGCATTCTTCAGATCCCACTGGTCCGTGGAGACGTCCTAATTCTCCTCACAGATGTGACTTTTGCCTATTTTGCCAATATAGGCCTTCCATGATGCCACCCTAATTATAGCCATTTGTTCATTGGAGATGCCACCCCTACTAAATTACACATTTGCAAAAGGCCAAGTCAATGTTATCTTTGCAGCCCAACAATGCTTTGCATTTATTAGGCACCTTCTGTTGCGACGAACTAAAGTCTTAGCGTCATCTTTGAACCCAAAGGCTAGAATCATAGATATTAGCATACGAAAGAGCCTAAGCTGGCCCAACGCTTGATGCTCAAATTGGATTAGAACAGCCTGTGACTTAATGACATAGGATTGGGCAAAGTTTTCTTAGACATGATATCAAAGTCATGGTCCATAAAAGTAAAAATAGATAAATTGGACTTAACCAAAATTTAGAATTTTTCCCCTGCAAAACACCCTCTTGAGAATATAAAATGATAAGCCTTAGACTGGAATAAAATATTTGCACGTCACATATCTGACAAAGGACTTGTATCCAGAATATATAAAGAACACTCTAAATTCAACAGTAAAAAAGAAACAACTCAATTAGAAAACAGTCAAGAATTGAACAGACACTTCACCAAAGAGGATATTATAGATGGCTAATGACCACATGAAAAGATATTCAACATCATTAGCCATTAAGGTTATGTAAATTAAAGGTATAACAAGATACCACTACACACCTATTAGAATTGCTAAAGCAAAAAGCACTGACAATACCAAGTGCTGATGTGGACGTGAAGCAACCAGATCTCTCATACACTGCTTCCTGGTGGGAACGGAAGATGGTCCAGCCACGCTAGAAAACAGTTTGGAAGTTTCTGATAGATATACACTTACCATACAACCTAACAATCGTACTCCTGAGTGTTTATTCAAGAGAAATGAAAATGTATGTTCACACGAAAGCCTGTACACAAAAGTTATGTGTACAGTATAGTACAATAAAGGCTTTATTTGTAATAGCCCCAAACCAAACAATCCAGATGTCTTTCAACGAGTGAATGGGTACGCAAGTTGTGGTCCATCCATACAAGGAATACTACTCAGTAATAAAAGGGATCACATTATTGATAGATGCAAACAACTTTGATGGATGTCTTGAGTGGCTGAGTGTAAAAGGCCATTGTCCAAGGATTACATCCTATATGATTCCATTTATGTAACATTCCCAATGTTGTACAGCTATAGTGATGGAGAACAGGTCTGTGATCAGCAGGGGTTAGAGCCGGGGAAAGAGTGCCGCCATCGGGGGTAACTGGAGGAAGTTTCTTCGAGGAGCAGGAACAATCCTATATCTTGATAGTGATGATAGTTACTGACTCAAAACTTCATCAAACTACACACACATAATCATCATGTAAAGACTGTTACAATCCTAGCAAGATTTTTACCTGAATTAATAGTATTGTGCCAATGTCAATTTCTGGTTTTGACAATATATTGTGGTTATGTCCGATATTATCACTGAGTTTATCATCCGGGAAACTAGATGAAGAGCATGCAAGAATTCTCAGTCCTAGTTTTCCAATTCTTACGAGTCTTAACTATTTCAAAATAAAAAGCTATCTTAGAAATAGCACATAAATGCGTATAAAATTACAATTATGTTAAGTGCTACTAAGGAGGCATACATAATGTTACGAAAGCCTGCGATAGAGGGATTGACCTGGTTGTGAAGGTCAGGAAAGGCTTGAAAATGAGCCAAGATCTAAAGGAAGGGTAGAGGTTAATGAGATGACAAGGGCTGGGAGGTTGAATCCAGCTCCCTTGATTAGGAAAAGTTCAATAAGGTAGGAAAACAGCTCTTTCCATGAACCTCCAAGTGGAAACCCACACACGAAAAGACAGACAAGCAGTGATTGCCTCATCTAAGGCGGGTTGAGAAAGAAGTGCAGGGGGAGGGAAGGAAGAGGGGGTGGGGGCGTACCCCAACAACCCGGGTCAGGAGCCCTTGGAGCCAGACCCAGAATCACTGCAGGGCTATTGGGGTACGTGCTAACCCCTATGTCCCCAGCAACCGCTGGTGACGGGATTTCCCATCCGCAGGGGTTTGTGGCAGGTAGAGCGGAACTGTGAGAGCAGTGCATGCCTGTGAGCTTCTCCTGACTTTGTAGAGTGTTAGGGAAGCAAGAAGAGTAAAAGTCAGACTCCTTCTCTTCTTCATGCACCCCCCGGGAGTCTCAGGAGCTGAATGAGGCCCAGGCTGTTGCTGTCCCATCCAGTAAGTCACTTTACCTCTTTGGACGAAGTCTTCTCTTCCATAAAGTGAACTTGGACCAAATGAACTCTCAGCTGACTGAGCCCCTGCATCTGGTGATTCTGGTCTCTGACTTTTTGACACCTGTTTTCAAATTACTCTCATATTGGCCTAACAGCTCAGCTTTAGGAGTATCTAGCTAAAAATTGAGAGAAACTGTCATGTCCACATTATGGAGAGACGCTTCCTTTCAAAATTATCCTTTTGCGTGAGAGTGTTCAGTGGTGACCCGGAAGCTCAGATAGAAGACACAGACTGCATCTGAGGTTCCCTGGAAATTATCATGTTACGTCAGATACAAAGAACTGTTTCACTCACTAAGGGCCCAGAGAAAATGAGAAACTGGATGTACTGTTATATAACCTTCCCACCAAGGGAGAATTTAAATTTTCTCTTAATAGTTATTTGACTGAGCTAATATTTAGACATTTAATAAAAGTTTCAACATTTTAGTTAAAATGCTATTTTTACAGTAGTTCTCTGATCAGGAAGATTTAAATTACATTCATTAGTGATGTCATGTTCAATAACTGAAGCCATAACATTAAACTGAGCCCAACTGACTGGCAGAAATATATTTGCTTTAAAAAAAAAGAGAAAGTGAACAAAGGCAGACACGAATAGGAGGGGATTTTTTTTTCTTGTAAGGCTCACATTTTTCTACTGATATTTCTTCAAAGCAAATTATTACTTACCTTTCCACTCAGTCTGATAAAATAATCACAAATATTTTGGATGACTGCATTGAAAGATGGATTTGGAACATTCAGGGCTCACAATAGTCAGGGCCGGGGGGAGCAGAATGGTTATGTATGGTTTCATTTTAACCCGCAACCAACCAAAACATAGGTGTTTATCTTTAAGCCTGTGGAGCAGAAGCATCTAACTGATCCCACTTGGGAGACAGACGGTGAATAATGGGCCATTATATTTTGACGAGACACACAATTGCCTTGAACTTGTCAGGAGTTCAGGTGTGGAGATCCAGCTACCTGGGGCCGTGGCTGGAATGTGATGGTTTGTGAGCTCCGGCTCACGCATCTGCCTGCTGCACCCCTTGTAGGGACCGGCTCCATTTCACGGGAATAACTCACCTATTCATGAACAATGAGGTTCAAATTGTACTTTTCTTTAACACAACATTAACTCTCAAAGAGCTGGAAATTCAGCACTCGGTTCCGTGAGCTTAGATTGCAAATCAGTCACTGAGAACATTATATGAGCAGTAATCCCATTAAATATATCATCTTGCAAATATCTAAATCCAGTTAATTAACTTGTATTGCAAAAGAGCTCGGAGATATAGTTTTCAGAGAGCAACCATACATTTTAGGGCCCTAATTATATTTAAAGCAAATTCCAGGCTCTACTTTTTATACAAAATAGGTGGAAAACTGCCTTCTAAGGAAAAAATGGATTGATGGAGGGCTACGTTTATGAGATTTGAACAGAAAAGATATTCAAACATCTCAAAAATTAACTGCTTTCTTACATAAACTTTTTACTTGCATTGTAGGGAGGTTTTTAATAAAAGGATTAAACAAAGACTGCCATTTTAATTAAAATTCATAGCAATACAATGTCATCTTTACAATGGCCGTAGAAATTAACCAGCTCATGGAATTAGGCATCCTTCAGAGTTCATAATAATTTGACCTTAGCATGATACCGAAACCCACAATATGTGTAAACTTTAAAATAATCACAGCAAGGACTTATAAATATCAGTCTCACCTAATGAAAATACCATTAATGAGTTAGAAATACATGATGACAATCGCTTAATATTTTTTCAGTGGTCAATAATTATCTGGGATGTGTATGTAGTTATACCACTGTCTGAGATGCAGTGATATATATGTATGCATATATTTGCATATATGTAGTTTGCATAAAATTTGCATAAAGTGTGTGTGTGGGGGGGTGTCCTCTGATGACACCTACTCCTGTTGGGGCTTGCTTTGTACTAGCCCCATACCACACACCACAGCAGATCTTCAGTGGTATTTGTCAGTAAAATAAATCCTACCAATATGTGCTTTTCATTATGCTTCATGAAAAATCCACACCCTCTAAGTGTGAAATTCAAAACTGACTTATTTTGAAATATTTTATATTGTGGTTTCTCTAGACTATTGTTCAATACAAACATATATATGTTTGCTATTATAAAAATGGCATTAAAGTATAAGAATACTTTCAATATAAATTGTGCTTTTCTTCCAAATAGTTCAAATTCTCATCCTACGTGTAAATCCATTTATACGTGTGAAGAATATATGAAATAAAATTTTTTTTAAAAATCTCAGTGCCAGTTGAAGGCTGGGGCAGACACAGTTTTTAAAAGATGTCAACAGGATCGGATTTATTCATGCTAAAATCCATGACCTCATTTGGGGCATCATGGTTCATTGTCCTAAAGAAGAAAGTCCTGGAAATAGTCAGAGATTCTTGCCAACATTATCATTCTCACCATCCAAATGTCACCCATATAAAACATACTATCTTATTAGGAAAATGTGTCTTCTTGGGTACTTATACCAAAACAGTTTTGAGGAGCTTGTTCTCTTCAAAGCAGACTTAGGAAATAAAGAATTTAGTTCACCAACCAGCCTTCTTCAGGCACTTTGCAACTAGAAGCTGCAGAAAGTGACTTAGCATCTAACCTCAGATCTAGGAGTCAATCGGTGAGCTTCTTTGTTATAGCATGGCAGGTACTTCTGACAGACTGGTGATGTCAGGAAAACACAGACTCGCTTTAGGAAAACTGTTAGAAACCACCACTTCACGCCCGTCTTCTAAGCGTTTGCTCTGTGTCTTCCAAGTGCTGTTTAGCAATGTACATGAACTGTCATTTATTCCTCCAAACAGCTCTGCGAGGCGAGTCTATTGTTAAACCCCAAGTTACAGATGAGGAAACCGAAGCTCAGAAGCTTGTAACCTACTTCGGGCCAAAGATGTAGCAAGTTAAGAGGCTGAGATGCAAATCTAGGCCCATCAAACTCTAAAGTCCACAGACTCCCCCGCTAAGCTACACCCTTCCACCGACAGACAGCTTGCCCTATACCCTTAATTCTGCAGTGCCCAGTTTTGCTTCTGTAAACACGTGCTAGAATTAGGAGCATCTTGGTTTGGTCGTTTGTTCCCCAGTGTGGGGGAGGTGGTTAGATTGATACATTCCACAGGAAACAACATGTCCATTGGCTGAGCTTGAGTGAAACTGTGAACATGAAGGCACAGAAATACCATGTATGATATGGGTGATGGTGGGGGCACCAAGAGTCCCTCCCTGATACATTTTCCCATGGCAACTTAGGTATTGCTTGTTTTGACACATTTATACACAAGGCGGGAAGAATGGCGCAAGGCAAATGAAAAACTCTTGGGTTCGTCTGAGGACTGAAGTTTGGTGTTGATCTAGTGAAAGGGTTAAATGCCTCCCAGGCCTTCTTGCTTTCACTGCCTCCTGGATCATGTTGTCTAAAGCAAGGCTCCCTGCACCACAGCAAACCAAGACTTATCCTAATGACAGGATAATTAGAAGTATCATTGTGGTAATGATTCTTTTCATCTGGAGAACAGGCTGCACAGAAAAGACCTCTCATTCAGCTAATTCCACCTGCCTATGCCTTTGCCTCTCCCCAGCTTTTTCCCTAGGTCAGTAGCGCAGGGTTAATACCAGGTGTTTGACAAGTCCCACAGACTTGGGGCTCATCAAACTAATTAAAGAGAAACACATCCAAATTCTAGTGAATTATTTTACTTTAAAAAATGCCTCCCGTTCATCTGGCTTGGTGGGTTTGATTAATGAAGATGACAAAGGAGCTCTTGTTCCTGCAATCCACGGCCACTTGGTTCGGGTTCAGCGGGCCCAGGGAGAGGCATCCAGGCCTAAATCTGGTCTTTCTTTCCTCCTTAAAAATCCGAAGGGTAGAGAAGTTTCTGATTTTATCAGACTCACCAAGGCAGGAAAGGAAAGACAAGAACATCTTGATCCACTCACTTGACGTGGCCAGAATTTATCTGTTTAACTTCAATCGCCCTTGGAAGACTTTCATTGTGTATTTGCCACGCATAGAATAATCTGAGACATTAGGAAAGCATTAGATTCATCAGAACAATTTAATAGCCCTAAAACTAATAAACCCTAGAAGGATGCCCTACAGAGAAACCTTTGCAGTTTCTCTCCCCAATCCCTCGCCCCCGGCCTCTCCCGTGGCGTCCCCATCGCCGTAAGCAAAGCCCCACTGGTGGTACATGTAACAAACAACGACATAGTAAGATCTGAATTTGGGAGAGGAAAATGAAGTTTTTAATTCTTAACAAGAGTGATTTGTTTTAATCAAAGGATTTTTAATTCTTATGGATAATTAGGCATCCAAAGTACACCTTGGAGAGAGTTGTTTGCTGCATTAGCAAGATACATCTGCATAATTAACTAAGGAAAGCATTTGAAGATAAATTTGAGCATTTAGATTAAATTTAGATTAAAATGCGTATGCTCCTGCCAGGTTAAAAATAAAATCCAACAGACAACTGTACTAATAAATTTAATATATTAAACAAAGCATAGATATTTAAGATATAGCTTTTAATAACGTTAACCAAATTCATCCTGAGATTATGGTTTTAAAATCCATAAGCCATAATAAATACCCTCTTGAAGTCTTCCCACCCTAAAATGCCAAATTATCCAATCCAATATCTATCCATTTGGTATTGAGACTTTGAATGACATTTTAGGATTAGCTTTAAAATAATTATTTAGACATTTGAACATCTTTTTTTTTTTTTTTTTAGGAAGATTAGCCCTGAGCTAACATCCACTGCCAATCCTCTTCTTTTTGCTGAGGAAGACTGGCCTTGAGCTAACATCTGTGCCCATCTTCCTCTACCTTATATGTGGGACACTTGCCACAGCATGGCTTGATAAGCGGTGCGTAGGTCCACACCCGGGATCCAAACCAGCAAATCTTGAGCCACCAAAGCAGAGTGCATGAACTGAACTGCTGCGACACCAGGCCAGCCCCTGAACATCATCTTTAATTCCATCATTTATTTGTACCTAAAATTGAAAAGAGACATTTTCTTTCAGTAAATGTCTCTTAAAATTTTTAATTTATTTTTGAGAACTGAAATGTAATGCTAGTTAAAACTATTTAATTGAAAACGTCTTTCCACTTCTATTTTTGGGCTGAATGCAAATCCAGTCTTGTCACTACCATCCCAGCTTTGGCTAACAATGAAAATTATTTTGTATCTGAGAAATGAATTCACACCTGTGATGTTCAATTGTTTCCAAATTTAAAGTTTTCATATTTAATCAGTAAATCCATATTCAGGTGATCCCCTTGTTTATCTGAAAAGAAGAGAAACTCAACAAATAGGTTAAATGGAGTAACTCAGGACAATGTTTCCTACTGGGTTTTAAAAAATGCCTACTCTGCAGGATGTTAATAGGTATAATGCAAAAAAAAAAAAGTAAAATTGTTTTGCTTTAACTCATTATTATAAACATTGAAAACTATACAGAAAAGTTAAAAGAGTAAACAGCTTTAAAAAAAATTCTCCAGGTAAACAAAGTTGAGCAGCTTCCTTCACTACAGGACTTCTCAGGGCCTTTAACGGCCCACTATGCTGAGGCAGTTTCCAAGAGGAGAACAGAAAATGCATCATGCTCCACATTTATCTGCAGCGTCTTGCACATTTGGTATCCCCTCTACTATACTTGAGAAATGACGGTTTATGGCCAGTTTAGAGGTTCTATGGTTTCCATTTAGAACTCTACCCGAAAAAGCAGGAAAGCTGGTGCCAAACAAGTTTATGAAAAGAAAGATGCTTTGGAAAATCATGGTTCGAAAAATTCATCAACATCTGAAAGGTTCACAGCGTCAAGTTTACAAAAGAGTTTGGAAGCAGATAATCTAGCAGTTGATTTAAAGAAGCTACCTTGTTCTAATTTGCTGAACGCTCCTTTCTCAAGTGGACTCGTGTTGTTGCAAGAACCAGGCAAGGATTTGAAACTGGCAGTAAAACAATCCACATGAATGCAGGTTCTATTTCTCTCTAATCCTACTATTACCTTATAAAGTCCCGAAAAAAAAAGTGAAATGTGGCAAGTTAGATGTTTTTTCAATTTAATGTGAACACTGAAAGTAGGATTGTTGATGGTAAGTCAGCTAGAGGCTTTAGAAAAATTTATTCTGGAATTCTTCTTTGATTCTTGCTCCGCAGTAGGGCATCCAGTCAATGCAAAATGTCAGGTCCTGTGTTGCATTTCCCTGCTTCCTTTGGGTGTTAGAGCTTGGATTTCGGAATGCGGGGTTTTTACATGTTAATGTTGAGATCGAATTCATTGGTGAGCCTGTGGTAAGACACAATAAGAAAACCAGAGGCAGTTGCAAAGTTTTAAAAAAAATTTTTTTGTCATTACTTTGTTTCCATTCTTGCTGTAATCCTAACGAGCACAAACTCAACCCCCTTACCCAGCCTCGTAAAGAAATTACTAACGTCTAAAAAACCAAATCTTATCTTTAACTCTTATTTCCCTACCAAAATAGTTCATTATTTTTTTTTTTCAGAGTCTTCTTTTGCTACCTAGGGAACAAAATCCCAACTCTGGACTCAAAATGACAGATTTTGCGGGTTTTACTTTTCAGAGATGATGTCATTTGTGGGGGACTGTTGGGTAAACCATACACTCTTTTCAGAAACCTGCAATTACCTCTCTGAATAAAGAGATCAATGTCATGTTTCTAGAAATAATGGCTAATGATATGTCTCCCAAAAGGAAGTGGCGTTATTAATTACCTCACTGTGAACACACAGTTTATAGACAGCTACGAGGGCCACTCGCCCAATTAAGTATAATGACTAAAGCTTCAGTTAGTCCATCTGTACAGCCTTCCAGATTAACAAGCCTGCAGCTTTACAAGACTTGCACGGCTGATACGCGGTGAGGAGTGCTCAGAGGGCATACCTGGGCTGCCTGGGAGATTGGGTATTATTGCCCAGCAGGAGGGGAAACCCACACTGCTTATTTTTAATCGCCCAGCTTTGTTTCCATGTGAGCTGTGTTGATGTTGATAGTCACTCCCCTCAATTTCCATGCCAAGGTGCATTAATTCATATTATGCATTTAAATATATATTTCAATATATTTAAAATTTTAATATTATATTTATAATCTTATATTTAATTGTGTAAGTATAAATATATAAAATTTAAATTATATTTATATACTTATGAGTAGACTATTAAAGTATATATAATGTATAGTAGCTTACATATAATCACATCCTACATTTATACATAAATTATAAAGGTAATTATATAACTATATATTTATATACTTATATAAAATATATTAATATGCATTCACCTATAAGGTGACAAGAATAATCACTTTGTAACAACTCAAGGTGGCCTAGGTTAGAAGCAAGAATTTACCTCCGTCAAGAATAAAGGCCTGAAAACTTTTCAATAATAAATTACAAAAAATATATGCATATATACACATTTATTATTATTAAATGTTTTTGTTCTTTCAAGCAGTACTGTAAGCTGATTACGGAGCCCTTGCCATAAATCTGTGCTTTAAAGTTGTCTAGGTCTTTTAAAGGACGCGCTGTCTCTGTCCTTGACAGCATCAGTATAATTTATCACAACAGTCCTAGCTTGTTTGCTTCCTTGTTTTTTCTAATTAACCACAGGGGCTGCGCGTTGAGCTCTGAGGAATGACATGCAACCCTTAGGGATGGGTTTTCAGGTGCCCAAAGGGTGAGGACACCTGGGCCCGGGATGCAGGCCTCATTTCCAGGCTTCCAATGACCTTGGGTGAGTCCAGAGTCACTCTCTGACCAGGGCTGCAGGTGGACCCTGGCCCACAGTTTGGCTCTCAAGTCCTGAGGATTTCTCAGCTGCATTTGGCTACCCGGCCCCCTGATTTACGACTTCCACAGGGAATCAGCCCCTCCCCCCCACCCTGGAGATAATACCACCTCCTCCCCAGGGCCTGGGCGGATTAGGGATTCCTCTTTATAAGTCTCTTTGAAATCCTGCAGTGAAAAACAGGGGGCCTGGCCGAACGCTTCCTGAGCAAGCACAGAACGGCCAGTGCCATGTCTTTACCCACAGAGGGGAACAGCTGCCCTGCCAGCTGTTGCTTCACTTTAGGTCATTATGAAGGTCAGAAAATGTGATGATTCACCCAAGACAGGTGGCCATGCAGGGCTCCAGTCATCACCCTCGGGAAAGACACCCTGGCAATTTCCAACCTGCTCTTCAGCTCTGCTACAAGGATCGGGTCCAGGGTGTAGGGGGCAACTGCAGCTATCAGCCAATTAAAACTGGACACACGGGCCTGCCAGAGTGTTGATTTTGTTGTTTTGTTTTTAAGCACAGTGACCCATTCCATGTCTTTCTTCCTTCACTCACTCACAAATATTTGCAGAGCACCAACCACGAGCCAGGCATTATCACCTATGAGAAGAAATGCTGAGGCAAGATGGGGACACCCCCTTTACCACCTGCTGACAGCGACCTAGAACCAATTTCTCAACCTCTGTGAGCCTCAATTTGCCCACCTGCCAAATGGGGACAGTACTCTCTATGTCAAAGGGTAGCTGTAGAGATTAAATGAGATAACAAAATACTATATGTAGAGTGCCTGACAATTTGCTTAACACAGTTGAGGAACTCAGTAAATGTGCATTCCCTTAGTCCTGCTCCCAAAGGTGGGTCAAAGCACTATGCCTATTTATCACTAAGGAAGGAGATGTCACACTCTACAGCCTGGACTCCCTGGGCTCCTGTCTGGGCCAAAAGTGACTCTTTCCTTATGGGTGTGTAGGCAGCTGGTGTTGCAGAGGAGGAGTTAGAGATAGTGGATGTCTGTGTGTCAAATGTTTTGTTCACCCCAAATGGATGTCAGGGAACCCCTGAAATTTTCCCTTGGCTGCTTTAAAAATGCCTATGCTTTCATTCTAGAACACACGGATTAAATTATGTTCTCTTATGTTTGAACACGTATAGAATGAACATGACCCAGATTTCACTCCTAGAGAAACACCTGCATGTGCGCACCGGGAGACATAGAAAAAATGTTCATGGCAGCATTGTTTATGGAGCAAAAATTAGAAACAACTGAAAGCCCAAGAACAGTAAAATTGGTAAATAGTAATACAATTATTCAAAGGAATACTATACAGCAATGAAAAGTAATAGCATGTATTCCTATGAGTAAATCCTAGAAACATAATATTGAGTAAATAAAAGCATGTTACAGAAGAATATATAGGATCTGGCCCCACTTATATACGGGTTAAAACATGCAAAATAAAAATATACATATATGTATATTTTTGAGAATGGATACATGAATGGTTCAACTGCAAGTAAAGGGACACCAATCACACAATTCAGGAGAGTGATTGTCTCCGGAGGGAGAGACCAGGACAAGATCAGGAGTCAGGGCGGGGGTTCAGTCAGGGGCAACGGAGAGCTTCACAGGTGTCAGTTCCTAGTTCCTGAGTCAGGTGGTGGAGTCAGAGGGTTAATTTCATAATTATTCCTTAATCCGTACATGTGTCACATGTGCACTCACGTGTGTGTGCTGTATTTCATAATAAACTATTTAAGTGTTTCCAAATATATTTGATTCTTGGGAACCAAGAATTTCCCAGGAGAAAAAATATGTATATGAAAACATACATCCAAAGATGTTCCTTACAGCATAATTTATAGAAGCAAAAGTGGAAGCAACCAGAATATTCCGATATGAAAATAGTTAAATAAATTATGGCACAATACTTGTTTTTAAGAGTCCTTGGCTACCGGTTTGTAAGATTGAAAAGCTGGAAAGCTAGTAAAGCTGCCACCTTCCAAAATACCACTGGCATGTTGCATAAAGTGAGTGCAGCCTGATGGGGTAGAGGGAGTGAGTGAGGGCCAGGTCACCTGGTCTCCTTCCGTATCGTGTAAGATCTGCTCGCCCAGCACATAGGTCTAAGGACCATGTCAGCCTGCTCCTCCTGTTCTTGCCAGGCGATGTGGGCCAACATCAGAGGACCAGTTCTCTGTTCAGACTCAGAGGGGGCTCCCTGATCAGTCCTTTCCAGGCTGTGCTGCAGAAGGTGCATGCCCGGGCACTCGCTGACTTCCAACCTGATGGAGCCGGCCTCCTGCAGGCCCTGTCAGCACACACCCAGGCCGAGGGCACCCTATAACATTCCAGAAATGTTATTTGGGGAGCTGATGTTAAGGGAAGGTGAGTAGATTGGCAAGTCCCCAAGGTCAGCAATGCCCCAAGCTCCTAAGGGCTCACCATAAATTCCCCCTTACAGGAACTGAGTCATTAGACAGTGTTTAATAATCTCAGGCCATTCAAATAGCCTTGCTCTACATAAAACCCAGAGGAGGCCCAGTACGACTGTTGATCCATCTGGCCAGCTGAGGATTAGATAATTCCGAGATTGCAGAGCTGTGAACTCAGGGAAATGAAGGGGTCTGTCTGGCTCACAGGGCAGATGGAGAAAGCAATGCTTTTCCAATTATACACAGACTCCTGCTTTCTGGGCCTGTGGCTAAAATCCAACAGTCAGCTATGGATGAAGGGCACCCAAAGCTAAAAGTTCTCGCTGAGAAGCTAATAAATGCTTAATGGCAGCTTCAACTTTTCTACCACGTTTTTTCATTGTAAAAAAATGTATGTCATGCCATGAAATCAAATGTAGGAGAAGTTTTTCAACCACGTGTAATTTCACCACCACAACATAAATATTTTCTTCTTTGTATAGTTACTTCTAGTCTCTGCCCTTAAACTTTTTTACACAGTTGCAGTCATATATGCACACACTTGTGTTTTTAAATTTTATATTATACCATAAACACTTTTCCATATTCCTCCCAGCCTTTATAGCTAACATTTTAATAACTACATTATTATATTACCAAGTAAATGCACTGTAATTTATTTAAGCTATGCCTTTCTTTTAGACATTTATATGATTTTAGTGTTTTCCTATTACGGATAACCTTGCAATCGATATTTTCATGCATATAACTTTTTACTTTCAAATTTTGTTGGAAATTCGATATTATCAAATTTCTTAATATATTTGTTCATGCATATGTCACCATCTTGCCCTTTCAACTGTCCGTTATTTTTCTTAGAGACACTTCTAAATGCGAGCAAGGTAGTGCGAAGCTGCCTTTTGCTGAAAATTTGTCTCTCGTAATGACTTGTGATGCTAAGGATGCAGATGTTGTTTTGGCACACCTCCCATTCTTATTCACCTGGGTCGTCCTGTGCTTTTTCTTTGTGGAGGAGATTTTTGGGCCACAAGGTCTTCTCCAGTCTCAGCTCTTCTAACAACTTTTCCAGTCTTACATCCACCTTCTTACCTTATAGAACTTCAAAGAATGAAGAGCTTGCCCTTCCTTGAGAGGAGAGAGAGTAGGAAAGGGCCTGTCCTTAGACAACAATGACCTGCCACCTGGAAAGAAGCTCTAACTCAGAGAAGAGTGATGCACCATGCAAGTGGGAGTTCCTGCCCAATTGGTGCCAGCCAGCATGGTGCAGCCCGCACTCACACCTTCTGAGCCTGCTAAGCAGAGCCACCCACCCCTTAGCGGGCTTCAGACAATGATGAGCAAACTTCCTAACTTTTAAATCTGTATTTTACTAAGCCTTAGCCCTTGCAAATAAGTGCACCAACACCAGAAGTATTCTCTTAACAGGGTTGCTTAAGAGAAGGATTTTTCCTGAAGATTTATTTTTCTTTTGAAGGGAAGTTTTAAAAAGGAGGCGGGGAGGAGGTTAAGAGGCAGAAAGTTTCGCCTTTGACAATTCTGTCAAGATTACCTAATCCTATTTCCAGCCCTCCTAAACAGATGGGGAAAGAAGTCACAGCTGTGGCAATTTTGATAAATCTAAGGAATGACGTTTCTGTGAATGACTTTTATCAATCTATCCATAACTATCAATGTAGAATTCATGTTACTATAAAATTTAAAAATGCCAAAGAATTCACTTCTTTACTGTCAAATTGAGATTTGATGGAAGAAACAGCCAGGCAATTAATTATATTTAGGAACCATGCATCTTGGCTTTGAAGTTAAATGCATTTCCCTGTGGCTTTATATTGAGAACAGCTTTTATTAAATTCAATTACTTTTCCCTCTGGTCTGCTCCATAAAGGTGCACTCATAGAGAAGGATGGCTCTTAACGGAATTATTTCCACTGGAAAAGATGATGATGGAGTGAGGTTGGTCACTGAAGAGGGTTGGTCCTTTCTAAGCAAAATAACACATGATAGGGTGTGTTTCTGGTGGTCTTCAAGTTTCACCACTTTCCTATCAGCCAGCAAAACAAGTAAAGAAGAAGAAAAAGTGGAAGGGTCTTCTAATTTTCCATTTTACCTTCTTCTCATCTATATTACCACCTAACGTTTTACCCTTTTGCAGAAGGGATCAACTCACCTCATCTATGAACCCTCGACTGTAAGACTCCTTTTAAGATTCTCCCAGCATTCGAGCTTGTTGGCATCGGAAGAAGCTCGGAACAAGTGGTCTAGAAAGATCTTTGGAATGAAAGTCATCAGTTCTAGACTTCCCTCTGTCTCTAGCCATGTGAGACTTGATCATTTCTGTCCCGTGAACCTGATTTTCTTATCTGACCAGCAGGCCCAATGACTCCTGCCCTCCCCATCCTGTATGGTTGTTATGAGGATCAAACGAGATGGTGAGATGACCAACAAGCGATCACTGTAAAGCGTTGATACAACTGTTAATTTATGAACTAGAAAATTTGTTTCAATGTCAGTTAAAATACATTGTGGCTTTGTTGAATAATTTTCTTGCCCAAGTGCGCTCAGTTACATCTTCCTATACGTAAAGAATGATTTTCTCTCCCAAAGCCACACAAGCAAATATGTTTGAAAACCTATCTATTTGGTTAGAAAGTGACTGCAAGCGTTGACCGCATCGTTGGCCAATGAGGCGGCAGCTCCCAACGAGGGCATTTTTCTAACCAAAAGTACAATGTATTTCTGTAATAAAATGGCCAATTTTACAAGTCCCGGGCATTGCTTAAAAAATAGTTGTATTAGGATCAAAAGCTTCAATGCCACCTGGGACCAATAAGTGGTCTGTTTCCTTCAGAAACATCACCTCCTTTAGCCTCAATCTTATAGCTCTGGCTTAGTGAAATTAAGAAGCATGAAAAACACAAGTAAGCCCAAAGAGCTCGTAGAAGAATTATGTAGGTAAAATTCAATATTACAGGTAGGTAATTTTCCCCCAAGTGTGGCACAGAAAGGAACCAAGGTTGCAACTACAATCAGCGAGCCTTGCACCAGCAACACACTCCCAAAGCTGCATTTAAAACTCAGCAGCAGAATCTATAGGAAGTGGCCTGCCTCTGTGGCCTGGCTAAATGCCACCGACTTTGGTTGTTCAGAGTCATACTGTCCTCCCTCATTTGTCATCCTTGATACTGTCGGGGACATCAGTTCCAAGCAGTGTCAATTTCATCATGCATATCACTACCACCACTTAGGGAAAACCTCCTTAACGACAGAAGATCATTAAACTGTCACATCAGGACTTCAAGTGAATGGAACATATCTTTTGGCACTTTCTTTGGGTACACTGGGCTTGGCTATTTAGTTGGCTTTAAAAGAAATGAAAAAATGAGACATCCAATGTGTTGACAACACAGCACAGAGATTAAACCCCTGAAAAGTTCCACGTGTGGTTTAAACAATGGGATCGAGGTGGGGCATTGGAGATGGTGCTGGGCTTACTGTGCTTGGAATATAGTATGACCAACATGGAGGATAAGCAGCAACACGAGGTGGGATACCATCATTATCAAACGATTATGTTGATTGTCTACCACGTGCATTGAATTTATCTAGAATCTTGGGGAAAGACATAAGAAATCTGCTGGCTTGTGAGCTGCATTAGGCAAAGACCATTGTTCACATTTATCTGAAGGGAGAAGCGTAGGGCCCGATATATACTAAGTGTTCAATAAATGCTTCATAGATAAAAGAATGAACAGACTATGGATGTTTAAGATGTTAGGGGTAGGCCTCCAGTAAGCTGAGGGAGTAAGTGCAGATATCTAACCACTCCCTCTCAGCACGAATCATCAAAAAATACTCAAAGAGGCAAACTTGCTTCTGGAAACTGAGAAGGTGTCATTCCCTTACCAAACATTTCACATAGACCCTACTAATCAGACCGGATTGAAAGAGACAGAAAAGTTGAACCTCCAACTCCAGTTCTTGTGAGAAAGCAGCGTGACCAGAAAGGAATTTGATGGGCCTTACCACATCCCCATTGACTTCCCCGGTTTGAAGGTCAAGGGCTCATCTTGAGGTCAAAATCATGAGACGCTGGCCCAGCGGGGTTCCTTCAAGGGCAGCAGCCCCAGCAAGCAGGCTGAAGGCTGAGGTCACTCCAGAAAGGCTACTAGGTTGGGGGACATCAACCCCAGAAGCATCTGAGGAAATTGCTGTAATTCATATTAACTGCATGAAACTTGAGAAAATTTCATATTAATGAAGATTCAAGAGGACACAATCTATAAAACGAAAACACTAATCATCAGTAACAAGCTAAGATAAGGAAAGAGTATAGGGGTGTTTCAAACATGACTGCCACATTACAAAACTTTGATAGGAGCAATGAACAGTAAACACAATAACATAAGAATTCAAATCAGCAACATAGAATAAAAATTTGAAAAGTTCTACCAGAAGCCAAAGGAAAATCTTAACTTAGGATAATGATTTAGTTTCTGCTATTGCAAACGAAAGCTTCACAGCAAAGTCACCTACAAAAGGACAACTATTACTGTGGATCTGTCTATTTCTCCTTTTAGATCCGTCAACATTTCCCTTATATATTTTGCAGCTGTTATTGGGTGCATACAAATTAAGGATCATCATGCTTCCTATTGAATTGAATCTTTAGCATTAATAAATGTGCTATTTAAATTTCTAATGTTTTACCTTTGTTATGGACTGAATGTTGTGTCTCCTCAGAATTCTTCCACTGAAGCCACAACTCCCAATGTGATTGTATTTGGAGATGGGGCCTTTGGGAGGTGATGACAGCTAGATGAGGTCATGAGGGTGGGGCCTTCGTGATTGAATTAGTGCCCTTATAAGGAAACACCGGAGAGCTTGCTCCCTCTCTCCAGAGGCACACACTGAGGAAAGGCCATGTGAGTACACAGCAAGAAGGGTGCCATCCACAAGCCAGGAAGAGAGTTCTTACCAGAAAATGAGAAAATGACCATGATCACCAGATTTTCAGCCTTCACAACTGTGAGAAAACAAATTCCTTTTGTTTAAGCCGCCCAGTCAACAGTGTTTTGTCATGGCAGCCCAAGCTGACTAAGCCAACCTTGAGTATACTTTGTTTGATAGTAATATAGACACAGTACCTCTTTTTGGTTAGCTTTTTTGGTATGTTTTTCATCCTTTCACTTCCAATCCATCTGTGTCTTCATACTTAAAATGTATTTCTAGTAAACAGCATATAGTTGTTGTGGTGTTGTTTAAACCTAGGCTTTCATTTTTATGTTTTAATTGGACTGATTAGTTCATTTACATCGAATGTGGTGACGCCTATAGTTGGACTTTGTTTTCCTGTGTGATCTTTCTACTCTTTGTTCCTTTATTCCCCCTTTCCTGGTTTCCTTTAGATTAACAAGATTTATTTTATTATTATTGTTCCATAATCTCTCTTATACTAGCTGTTTATTTTCTTATTTATTATGAAAAATTTCAAACATACAGAGAAATTGAAAGAATGACACAGCGAACACACAAACGCCCGTGACCTAGATTCTGTATTAACACTTTATCACGTTTGTTTTCTCATAACCATCCATCTATCCTGCCCTCTATCCATTCATCAATTCACCTTATTTTTAAATGGATTTAAGCTAAGTTGCAAACATCAATACACTTCATCCCAATCACTTAAGGATGTACAAAATTACTAGAATTTAATATTTGTTTATAGTTCTTTTAGATAAAATGTGTATACAATGAAATGGACAAATCTTGAATGTACCATTCAATGAGTTTTGACAAATGCATGCACCTGTATAACCCAAACCCCTAATAAGAAAGAAAACATTATTATCATCCAGAATGTTCCCTCATGACTCTTACCCTTCTCAGCCAATCCTCACTCTCACCTCCCTAGAGACAAAACACTAGTCTAGTCTTGTTTCTACCATAGATTAGTTTTCTCTATTCTAGAATTCAATATAAATGGAATGATATAATTGTACTCTTTTTTCTTCTTTTTTTTTTTTTTGGCTGAGGAAGATTTGCCCTGAGCTAACATCTGCTGCCAATCTTCCTCTTTTGTTTATATGTGAGCCACTGCCACAACAAGGCCACTGACGGATGAGTCGTGTAGGTCTGTGCCCAGAAACTGAACACAGACCACTGAAGCAGAGCCCGCCAAACTTAACCACTGGGTCCCGGGGCTGGCCCACTATGTACTCTCAGGTACCAGTCTTTTTCACTCAGTATAATGGCTTCGAGATTCAACTACGTCATTGCTTCTATCATAGTTTGTTACTTTTCATTGCTTAGTAGTACTTCGTTGTAAGACTATGCTCTCTAAGAGCTTTGTAATATGTATACTTATATATATTACATATTCTCTCTATATATACCATTAAAATAATAATACTGTATGTATTATGTATTATATAACGTGATTATTTTAACGGTTACTTGACATTTTTAAAAATTAACTTTACTTTGAAATAATTATAGATTCACGTGCAGTTTTAAGAAATAATATAGAAAAATATGTTTACCCTCTACCTAGTTTCCCCGGTGGTAACAGCTTGCAAATCTATATTTCACTATAGTTAACATAACCACCAGGATATTCCCACTGATACAGTCAAGATACAGAACATTTCCATCATCGGGAGGCTCTTTCATGTTGCACTTTTGTAGTCAAGTCCACTTCTCTCTTGCTCCTGACCGCCTCCTTAATCTCTAGCAACTACTAATTTGTTCTCTCATTTCTATCATTTTGTCATTGCAAGAATGTTCTATAAATGCACTCATATAGTATGCAACCCTTCAGGATTGGCTTTTTCCCTTAGCATAACCATCTGGAGATTTGTGCAGGTTGTGTGTATCAGTAATCCATTCCTCTTTATTGCTGAGTAGTGTTCCATAGTATGGATGTGCCACCATCTGTTTAACCATTCTCCTGTTAAAGGACATCAGGGTTGTTTCCAGTTTGGGAAATTACAGCTAAAGCTGCTGTAAATAGTCATGTACAAATTTTTGTATGAACATAAATTTTATTTCTCTTATTTATTTATCCTAGAAGCTTAAACCAAAGACTTGAGATTAACTCACTGAGCCAGGTCGGGTCACCTGCCTTCCCCAGAAACAGTTACTGGGGAGTAGAAGGAGACGAACACGGATTCTGATCGGCTTAACCTACGTCATGAGCTCCACCTCGGGGCAGGAGACTGGGCTCAGCTTCCCTGGAATCACAGGAAACCCCAGACAGAAATAGGGACCGTCGGGAAGCCTGGGACCCGGAGAGTTTATCAAAGTAACATCGCTCAGCAAGAATTCTGTGCTGCGAGTAGCTCCCTCCCCTGGAGAAGGTCCAGCCTCCACTTAGGCCTTTCCTCCAGACTCCTGAACACGACGTTGAGACCATATGGCAACCAGTCCTCTCTTGTTCTCCTCCTATTCCCTCATGACTATTTCCCTCGGCGCCCCCTAAACTGAACGTCCCTTGATCCTTGGGTCCTGTTCCACGGCTCGTGTTCAATGGTCCATTGGCGTGAATCTGCTTCCCACCCCTGTCTCCTCCTGCTTTGCACCCTGGATGCTTTATTCTTTTTCACTTGGCATGACTGTACATTCCATCATCTTCAGGGTCAGATTATTCCAGAAGGCGGACAGCTTTTCCTCAGGGATCTCTAGGTAAATTTCACTTTTTTTTCATTTTAGAGAAAGAAGGAGGGAGAAGGAATGGGGAAAACGGGATCACTACCGTTCAAAACTCTGTTGAGTGCCCTGGCACCGGGGAATAGACCCAGTCTTCTTGGGGGCAACAGCCCGACCTTAGCTTACTGCTTCGTCTCCGTTCCTCCTGCCTCCCATCAGCCATGTCCCTTCCATAATCGGAGCTAATGTTTACAAAGGCTTGCCATATGTCATGCGCTCTTCTAAGGGTTTCACTTATATTAACTCATTTAATTCTCACAGCTACCAATTACTACTCCATTTGAAAGATGAAGGAACTGAGGCACTAAGAAACTCAGTGACTCTCAAGGCCACACAGCTAGTAAACACGAGAGTCGGGATTGAGATCCAAGCAGCCTGGCTCCAGAGTCCAGGTTCTTAACCACTACGCTCACTTCTCCCTCATTCAGAATTATCACGGCTCATCACTTTCACTCAAATTTTCAGGGATAACCAATTCAATAACTTCCCTCAGTAATGTAATTAATGATAAAAGAAGATAACAAAGGCCAACAGTCATGGGACACCAACTGTGTGCTAGGCTCTATGTTAAGCACAGTCAATATAAACTCGCTCATGTCATACAGAAATACTGTGGAGAAAATGAGACTTAGGGAACTCAGGTAATGAGTTCAAGGTCATGCAACTAATTAGTGGAGAAGCCTGGACTTGAACCCAGGTCTCTCGACGCCAGATCCCATAACCTTGGCCACTGGCCTGTGGAAAGGCTGCATTTTGGCCCCTTCATCAGGCTTGTGTTGAGGGGACCTCAGAGTTTCTCTCTCAGGAAGCCTTTCATTATCCACAAACCCAGGATTTCATGACACCAGGGCAGGGGCGCTGAGTGCTCAGCATTTCCCAAAACTGACACCTCACTTAGCTGGTTTCTTTGAGGTCCAATGTGCAGATGGCATCCCCAGACAGGAGGACTGGCTCGATTCTGATCTACGTAAGAGAAAACCGTGACAAACTGGTTTTACAGAAGAAAGAAAACATCCATGTTATATACAGCTTGAAACTAAGACGTCACACTTCACTCAGTGCGCAAACCAATGGGGCCCAAGCAAGATGCCAAGTGAGGAATTTTGGGGGTTCAGGTATAACGTTGCCATTCTAGGGCTATAGGAATTAAATAACACCAATATTAAGGAGGTTCCCTGTCAAATGAAATCCGTAGGCGTGAGGCTTCTGAACCACGAAGCTCTGTGCAGGTTTCAGTGGTGGTAGCACCGAATGTCTCACGGTTGTTAACCCTTCTGATCCTGAACTCTTCATTATCCACCCCTTTCTGCTCACTGTTCCACCCCGGTCTCCCCCATCTCCGACACGGCTCTACTGTTCACCAGGTCCTCCATTTAAAAATTATTCATTCTTGATGTTTTCCCTTCTCCCTCACTGCTTTCTGTATCCAATACGCGAGTAAGAAATGTCAAGTCTATCTGCAAAATGTGTCTCAGATCTACCTACCTCATCTCCACCTTCATCCAAACAGCTGTCACCTCTCCCTGGATGACAATGTCTGTCTCTCTTTTCTCCTCACTTCCCCTCTGGTCCCCTCCAATCTCTTCTCCATGCCGCAGCCCGGACAATAATTTTAATACCTAAATATGACCTAACCCCCCGCCCCCATTTGCTATGCTTAAAATGCTTCAAAGCCTTTGCAAATAAAATCGACCCTCCTTACCCGGACCTAGAGAGCTCTGCATGATCTGGCCTTGGCCCACGTCTCCAGACCAATCAGGGACCCCTCCCCTGTCAGTTCCTCAAACATGCCCAGCTCTCATGCTTGGGGCCTTCAACTCAACACTCTCTTCTTGGCTCTCTCTTCCTCCTTCAGTTCTCAGATCAAATATCACCTCTTCAGAGAAGTCTTCCTCGACCACCCAGGTTGCCCGAGAAAATACAGGACACCTAGTTAAATTTGAATTTCAGATAAATAATGAATACTTTTTTAGTATCAGTCAGTCCCAAATATTGCATGGAACATACTTATACCAAAAATGTATTCATTATCTGAAATTTGAATTTAATCGGGCATCCTGTGTTACTTGCTAACTCTCGCAACTCTATCGACCACCCAGTAGTTCCCTGAGTTATTCTCAACCATAGCATCTGCTGCCTCCATTCACTGGGTGCAATCCAAAAGTATATATTGATATGTCTGCCTGCTAATGTCTGTGTCCCCACCTAGACTCTAAGCTCGTTGAGGGCAGGGTCTACATTTATTTTATTCATCAGTCCATACTCAATAATTAGCACAGTGCCTAGCAGCTACTAGCAGCTCAATACATATTCAATGAATGAATAAATGAGTATTATTTTAGCTGAAGAGTCAGCATCTTCTTTTTTTTAACTACTTCCCAGGCAATGTGGCAAGGTTTCACCTTCCTGAAAATACATTTCACAGGCCAAAGCAGTCGAGTATGTAATCAGAATCCATTTAGCTCAGTAATTAGAACTTAATGTGACTAAATTCAGCTGATGGGGCATCGAAGAGCCTAGGTGTTGAGTAATGCTAACACTCCTTTGACACTTTTCCGAATGATGAAACCACTGGGAAAAATAAAATAAGAGGAAAGCAAGGATAAAGAGATGCATAAAGGAGAACCATGGAAGCAGAAAGTTCAGGTCAGAAGTTCAAGAGGAAAGAAAAGTAAAGACTGATGCCGGTAAGATAGAAAACACAGAGTAATCCTGGGCAAGGGGGGCTCAGGAAGAAGCTTCAAACTAGGGCCAAAGTAAAGATTGCAGAGAAACTTCGGGAAAGCAAAAGGTCATTTAAAAAAGCAAAAGTCAAATAAATAATAAAACCTGCACCGGGGTCCTGCTAAATGCAACTTGTCACATCCACAGGAAAGGTCAGCAAATGAGGATGCTAAGAGACAGAAAGATAATCTAGGTGAAGAGTTTTGCTTTCAGAATTTTATTTGCTTATTTTTAAAAGGTAGGTGAGCACAGATGTTCAATGACATCGATTTCCCAGGAGTGGCTGGCGCTGTTTGCATCCCTACAAATAAAAATAAAGACAACTCGCTAAATTCCTGGCCTATTTTACTGTGGTTTTTAAGATAGGGCAAAAGAAATGCTCTCACTATAGTGGTGGCATGGAATTTACCATCAAATACTTTGAGATTTGTTTTTGAAATGTTCTTATCGCTCACTGATGGATGGGGGGTTGTTGGGGTTGTTTCTGTGGGATAGAGATGGATTCTTGAAACACATGCAGGGGTCTAGCTAATGTACGTTTACAACTTACCTCTAGGAAGGAATTTGCCTCAAGCGCCTTGGCAGGAAGGGTGCATTGTGAAACGTGGTGCCATCTTTCCCCATGCCCCCACACAGTGGGCGCAATCAAATCTCACGTCTTCACTCCTTTTGAGCAGGCTTTTGGGTTACTTGGCTTCACTGAAAAGCAATCAACAACACTGTTTTGTGGTGCCATCTGGAAAAAGAGTCTGTCATTTTTAGAGTGATTTTTTAAAGTAGGGTATTCCCTAGGAAGGCACGGGGCCAAGTCAAACCCCACTGTCAGCTCAAACCACACCTTTTCCCCCTCTCCACTGGCATCACCTGTGAGATCCAGCTACTAGAAGATCAAGAATGACTTTGAGTAATAAATGCTATTACTAAGGGCAACCTAGGCAAGAAAGGTGGTGATACGATCTTCTCCTCTCCAAATGGCTGCCTTTATGAGTCTTTGCCAAATATTATGAATCTCCCTTAACCCATCCAAAGCATTGAGTGAAAAAGATTTGTCAAACTCTTTTCTGTCCTGGAGTCTTTGCACATGCTGCTCCATCTGCCCTTCCCCCATCAATGGGCTGAATCTTCGTGTCTTCAGGACGCCACGTAGAGGTCACCACCTCAGGGAGGCCCTTCTTGACTCCTTGTCTCAAGTAGATGCGCTGACTTCACTGATTCAAAGAGGTCCACTCTTTTTCTTCTCAAACTGACTACAACTTGTAATCATGTCTGATTGTGGGTTCAATGTCAGCCCCTGTGTCCCCTGGACTGGAAATCCCACGACAACAAAGATTTTGTTCTTGTCTTCACCACCAGATCCTCAGAGTCCAGCCACATGCCTCGTGCACATAGTGGGCCTAGAGGCATTTGCTTCACAAATATTTGCAAAATCCTAGAAATGGCTCTGCTCACAGATGTATGGGTGACTCAGTGAAGCATTAAAAAGGCTGACAAAGTAAAGTAGCTTTCAATTAAGAAAATCTTAAGATTAAAAATGTAATAAATTTAATTACAAATTTACTCTAAAGAACAAATTTATCAAGAACTTACTATCAGGGATCCATGACAACTCTTTTTTTTTTTTTTTCTGCTTTATTTCCCAAACCCCCCGGTACATAGTTGTATATCTTATTTGCAGGTCCTTCTAGTTGTCGTGACAACTCTTAGTTTGCTGAGAAGGAAACAAAGATGAAAATTATATTATGCGTTGTATTAGTCATGATCCTCCAAAGAAACAGAACCAATAGAATTTACTTCTTGTTTATTTGTTTATTTTAAGGAATTGGCTCAAGTGATTCTGGAGGCTGACAAGCACCCCGATCTGCTGTCTGCAAGCTGGAGAACCACAGAGCCAGCAGAGTAGCTCCAGGCCAAGTCTGAAGTCCTGGGAAGCAGGAGACCTGATGGTGTAAGTTCCAATCTGACGGCAGGACCAAAGTTCCAGATCAAACAGGCAAACGAAGTCCTTTGTCACTCAGTCTTTTTGTTCTATTTGGGCCTTCAATGGATTGGGTGATGTCCACCCAAACTGGGGAGGACAGTCTGCTTTACTCAGGCTACTGATTCAAATGTTAATTGCAACCAGAAACACCCTCACAGACACATACAGAATAATGTCTGACCAAACACCTGGTCACTGGACACTCCATGGCCCAGTCAAGTTGACACATAAAATTAACCATCTCACTTGCTATGAAGAGTTTACATACATCCAATGCACAAACTTCTCTAGTCAAACTACTCTACAGATTTCCAATATTCCCAATTTCATCTGAATTTTCACTAAAATTCCTTATTATCATAGCTATTGATTTTTTTTAAATCTTCTAAAAATAGTAATAAAAATAAAAGAGAATGTTATAAATTGCTGCTGTTCCGTTGTTCCCTCCCCAGCTCCACTCCTCTTTGTCCCTCTCAAAAGGCTGTGCCTTATATACTCATGAAAAACACACTGTATTGTTTTGCATATTCTTTTTCATAATCATAAATATTCTTTTCAATAGTCATAAATGCTACCATACTACGCATGCCATTCTGCAGCTTGCTTTTTTCACTCAAAGTTATACTTTTGAGATTTATTCAATTGACTGTTGCTCTAGAAAATACATAAAAGTATGCTGCCTGGGAGTTCTCCTAAATTTTCATATTTCATTCATATTCCCCCTCTCAACAGAGATTCACACCTTCTCTCTCTCTTTTTTTTTCTGCTTTTTCTCCCCAAACCGCCCCCAGTACATAGTTGTATATTTTAGTTGTGGGTCCCTCTAGTTGTGGCACGTGGGATGCCACCCCAGCATGGCCTGACGAGCGGTGCCATGTCTGTGCCCAGGACCTGAACCAGCGAAACCCTGGGCCCCGAAGCAGAGTGCACAAACTTAACCACTTGGCCATGGGGCTGGCCCCCCCCACCTTCTCCTTTTTAATCCTCCTGCTTTTCTCTACTTCGGCACTTTCCTCGGATGCTCTTATCCAGTCTCACAACTTTAAGTACCACGTTCATGTTGATGACGCCCAATCGGCTACCCTCCAACCTTGGCCTCTCCCTAGAACTCCAGACTCGCATAACCGCTGTTAATATTTAAGTTCACCACCTGGATGTCTGAAGGGCATCTGAAATATCTCATGGTAAGAAGGAGAGACTCTTGAATTTCTCCCCAAGCCTCAGCCTGCCCTGGTCTCCTCCATTTCAGCTAAAGGCCCAAACCCACTCAGGTATTTTAACCAAAATTTTAGGGGTTATCCCTGTTCTTCTCTTTCCTTCACTTGGTCTGGTTTAACCAAACCTCTGAGAGGCTGTGGCAGGGGAGAGGATGGGGAGGAAGCTGACCTCTGTGTCCAGCAGCACCAGATCAAGCCTCAGGTAGGAAATAGAACAAAGCAGTCTGGTTTAGCATGTGATGCAAAGGTAAGCAGGAGCTGACCCTCATGCTCTGTCAGGGATGGAGTGTGGACTGTGGTGACCGAGAGTCAGCCTCCCTGTTTTAGATGAGGCAGCTGCCAGGCACACCCAGGAATTGATGCCTTCAGCCACTTGCTGGATTTTCTAAGACTAGCTGAAGACCTGGATTTTATGTTGGCAACTAATTTAAACCATTTTTATGTATTACATGGGCCATATGTCACCACCTTGCAATCTCGTGTGTGTGTGTGTGTGTGTGTGTGTGTGTGTGTGTTTGTGTGTGTTATATTTAGGGAAGCAACAGTATTTAAAAAACAGAGATTTGAGATCATCATACCCAGGTCATAACACACTGTTATTCTGTACACTATTGTTCCACGCGTGGTGGCCCTCTTTTTGGTATTTTTTAATTATGTTGTTTATTTATTCCTCATTCCCTACTCCCACCACCCATTCCCACCATATGCAATTGCTCCAGTTGACTGTTGTCTTTTGTTTGCATGTGTTCTTGTAAAACGAATACTGTTTTCCGTGTGTTGTTAATTTACATAAATGGTGCTGTTCTCTTGATTTTATTCTGTTTCTTACTTTTTTCTCTCAGGACTATTTTTTTTTCAAGTCAATCCATCTTTCTGTGTAGATATCTATTCTGCTACTTCCAGTTGCAGCACAGTATCTCTGGTACGCCCCCACCATGTTCTACCTGCCCACTCTCCCCAGTTGCTTCCAAGTCCCACTATGAAAATCAATACTGCAATGAGCGTCCTTGTACCAGTCCTTTAGAGTCTGTATGAGCATCTGCTTGGGGTATACCTTGAAAGGCAGAACTGCTAAGTCATAAGGCACATGTGCTTGCTGAGCAGAGCATCACCTTCCAGTCTCACCGGCAGTGTAGGAAGATGCCTATATTCCTATATTGCCACCAACACTTGGCATCACCCAACTTTCTTCTTCCCCTAATGGAAAGTGATACTTCATTGCTCTATGAGTACTTCCAGAATTAACACGATCATTTTTCTTGGAAACCTCAACAGACTTTAAAAACTCTTTGTGTTCATCCTCAGACCTGGAAGTTAGGTGATTCTCCCCATTTTATAGTTGACTCATTACACACCAAACGGTAAAGCCAAAATCTTTGAGACTTATACCTCTTAAATTCTGACTTCTTCCTACCAGCAAGGAGGGATGGTAGAGGACTGCATTGCTGGCCATTGCATTCCTCCATCTATTCAGCTTGGTATTCTAATCACTGGAATGTACTTCTTGGTTAGGAATAATATGGCATACTTTCTATCGTGATGTTTTGTCAATTTCAAAAAAAAAAAAAAAAAAGAAAGTTACGTAAGTAGAAGTCCAAAGCATAGTGTGTAAATTGAACCTTTTCAAGTGACTCTTAAAAGAAGAAAATGTCACAGTCCCACTTTGAGATGGAATACACTCTGGACACAGTATGTAAAGTTACCTACTTTAATAAGAGAATAATAATGATGCTCTGGTCCAGAGTCTTGACTGATGTTGAATTGTCATTACAGAAATTATTTTCTTCCTTTTTGGTGTGGCATAATGTAATCCCCCAATACTTAGGTACTTAAAAAATTTTTTCCCTACAGCAGCAGGAGTGATTATCATGAAAGATAAGTAAATTTGTCAGCATTATTGCACCAAAGTAACTTCCATCAATCTACACGGAAACTTGCCTGAAGGATGGAAGGACACTGCTGACACCCGGGCTGTGGGCCCCAGAGAGGGACTTTCAGGTGTGTGGGGTGTTTTGTTTTCCATTTTGACATCGCCAGAATATTATGGGTAATTTAATATTTGCTAAAATATTGAAAATCCTTTTAATTGAATAAATTTACTGAAAAGCTTCATAGATTTAAATGGTCTTATGAGTCATTTACTAGAAAAGACTGATCCATTTAAGAGGATCCAGCTGGAACTTGCCTTGAGCATTGTACAAATTCTTTAGGGGAACTGATGACTTTTTTTCTTGTCAGTCTAGTTGAAAATGATACTCAATAGTTCTATTTATCAGTGGGGAAAACTTGTTTAAACACATTCAGAATGCTGGTCCTGTTTTTATTGAATCTAATCCTTCTGTTTCCCTTGTTAAGAAGGTTTATATATAAACACAATCAAATTTGTTCTACGTGAGCTGTTAAATCTCAACAATAATACAAAGAGTACCAAAATAGCTCTACCAGAATTCATATTAGAAACGCAGCGATATTTATTTATAGGACAGGATGATAACACCCAAAGAGATCAAAGAGTGAGGGAGAACACTGTCCTTAATTAAAACTAATAAAATTGAATTTCATAATCCTAGACTGCAGGTTGCTCAGACAGGGACCAAGTCTTAACCTTCTTTATAAACTCAGTTCCCTGGAATGAACTCGGCTCCCCGTAGGAAAGTATTGACTGGCTGGTGGAATCGCAGTGGCCACAATAAATAACACTACTTTCTTCCCAACCTGAGACACACAGAGGAGTCACAACTGGAGACAAAAATAACAGCTTTATTAGAGATAAGACTAAATTACAGGGCATGGCTGCATCACGCATCCAAAGTGGGCTCCTTAATCCTTCATCCTGTGTTAGATGGAGTTGGCCCCTCAGTCAAGGGCAGCTATGGCCAACTAGAGGTCCCCCTACAGACGTGGGGCCCCCCCCATGAGCTCACTGCATGACTGAGACCCCCCAGAACGTGTGCATCCTGTGGACAGGCTGCCTTGGAGTCAAAGATGCTCAGCTCGCTTCCCAAACCTGTCAACCAAGTAAGACATGCCTCCTCCTGGGGGGGGTGGGGTGGGGGCGGGGTGGGGGTGGGGGCGGTGGGTGCAGAGAGAAGCTGGAAAGTGTTCCAAATGCTTTTCCCTTCTGGAAGCAGAATGGGAATTGTTGCCTCTCTGTGGAGAAATACAGCTTTGGAAGTGAATGTTTAGTAAAATGAGAGGACAACGTGGTTTTAAAATGATGTTTTATTGTTATTCTATATAGGCTTCCCTAAGGCTAGAATTTTCAACTCTGTCCTTATTGTGGTAACCAGAGTATAACTGTTGGCAAATACTCCTCTAACTTTAAAATTCATGTCATTGTTTAGATCACGTTTTAAATCAGGCTTCTATTTAGATTAAATAATGTTATTGTCAAAGGAATGACTTGGTCATACTTTTGTTTGTAAGCTTGCATTCTCCTCCTGTTCTCCGTCCTGAATTGGGGTATTCTTTTTGTAACCTGTTACTGGGGAAGCTCAGTAATTCTAAGCTTAAGCAATTATTTGAATCGGGACACTGTTCCTTAATGACCTTAATTGGCTGGAAAGAAAATTCCTTGTTACAGGGCTTTCTATTCTGTTTTGGGTTTTAGAATTTCCGGATGTGTGACAAATATTTAACAAACGATCACTTTGATTTGGGGTTTCAGGCTCAGATCAAAGTTCCCATCATCAAACACTTCGGGAGAGGTGATGAAACCGGCGCTGGCTGCGTGGTGTAGAATGCAGACGCGCAGGCATGAGCAACCCGGGGTGCTGGCAGAGTGGCTCCTCTGAGATTCAGATCAAGAAGGAAGAGACTTTGGTGTTGATGCCCCACAGGTGTTCCCCATGCTCTGCTCTTTGATTTGCACACAGTTCGTTTTATATTATCCCAGCCCTGGGTTCAGATCAGGTCTGATTACGCAAATATGAGCTACTAGAATTACGAAAAACACTCAGTGTTTAAAAGACATTTTCTAAAAAATATAGGGGAAGAATCCAAAACCCCAGACCACTGTATTTTATCATTTTAGTATTTTATATTTTATATTCTATATTCTGTATTTTAGTCATGGAGTCAGGCCTGGGGCAGACTTCAGAGGTCATCAATCTACTGGCCCCCCAACCCACTTCCTCATTTAACAAAATTGGGAAACAGAAGCCAACTAGTTCAGTAACTTGAACAAAATTACAAAAGTCATCAGGACAAGGTCGGGGCTGGAACTCAGTTTTTCAGATCCCCCATCTATCTTTATTAATCTCTGCTTCTCAAATGTTGGAAACTTTAAGGAAGAATGCCCCAAAGTCAAGAGCAGAAGGCAGGGTGAATGCTACCTGGTGACCTGCATTCTGTGTGGAGCGCCACTTGGTTGAAGTATTTCCCTAAGGCCAGCGATAAGCTGCAGGCAGCAGGTTCTAGCCCAGCGCATGACTGTCTCTTGGTTCCACAGTTTTCCAGCTTTCATTTCTCTTATCAATACATTCTATATTATTGTCACTGAACTGATAGTCCAACGCCATTGGACAGATTACAGCTCAAATCTGGGAAATCCAGGTAAGAATCGATTTATGCGTTTGCTTCCTTGCTTGAGTGGACTCAGAACGTAAATCATTAAATTGGCCTCAACTGTTTAAGATTTATTTGTTTTGGATGTTGTTTGGGGGGTCCTGGGGATTCTGGTGGAATGATAGGAAAGGTTTGGCGTTAAATTTCAAAGGGTGAAAGTGAAAAGGTCAAAACAAGGGTGAGAAGGGGCAGGAGGGCCCCCAGGGAGGGGGAGGCCAAGGCACCCTTCCTGCCACACAGGCTCCTGAGAGGTGGGGAGCAGACCCCGAGTGCCCTTGCAGAGAAAACAGACACCCCGTGGATGATTGAAGACGCCCCAGGGCACCCAGGTTTGGAACCTGGGTCTGGAAAGGCGTGGGGCAGTCTCAACCGGCATTCCTGGTTTCTGAAAAGGCCATCAGCAATTTACATCACAACTATGCAACTATCAACTGGACTGGACACTTGGGGAAGCCACGGACCCAGCTCCGGGGAAGGAGGGCAGAAAAAGCCAAGGACGCTGACAAGAAACTCATGACAGCCCCAGAGGCGAAAAGGGGGGAAAAACCACCCAAAGAGGCCCAGGAAGGAAGACTTTGCCAGGTGGCACCACTTCAGTTTAATTAGACGAAGGCTTGGGGGCTGGGGCAAGGTCTGAAAGCACGGACACCTGCGGGAGCGAGAGAGAAGGGGGGTCGGGGGCAAAGGTTGAGAAAGAGGAGCCACCTGGAACCCTGATGGAAACACTGCCCGCAGGGATGAGGTGTAAAGGAGGCAGTTCAGGGAGGCTGGCAGAAACGGAGGCCACAGAGGGGCCAGCGCAGGGGGTGGGCACTGCCCATTAGGCAGTCTGCTGTTAGTCAAAAGGGGCCACACGAACTCGGAATGACAGGGATGCCATCAAGAGCGTGTCCTCACCTGGGGATAGTAAGGGATAAGCGTCAAAGCAAGAGGGAAGGCAGAAAGTAAAGGAGCCTAACTTAAAAAGGTTTTTTTATTTTTATTTTTTGCTGTATCTGTTTACTGACAGTATGATCCTATGAGAGTCAAATCAGATTTTTCTTTTTTCTTTCTAATTTATTTGGAAGATTAGCCCTGAGCTAACATCCGCTGCCAATTCTCTTTTCTTGCTGTGGAAGACTGGCCCTGAGTTAACATCTGTGCCCATCTTCCTCTAGTTTATATGTGAGACTGCTGTCACAGCATGACTTGATAAGCAGCGTGTAGGTCGGTGCCTGGGATCTGAACTGGCGAACTCTGGGCCGCTGGAGTGTGCAAACTTAACCGATGTGACACGGGGCTGGCCCCTTTTCTCTCTAATTTTTTTGTTTGAAAATTTCAACTTACAGAAGAGTTGAAAGAACAATACACTCTACACCCATATATCCTTCACCTAGATTTACAAATTGGTAACATGTTGCTACATTTGCTTTAGCTTTCTAGCTAGATACTATTTCCCCAGCCATTTTAAAATCAGTTACAAACACTGAATGCTTCACTCCTAAATACTTTCCCATTCACTTCCTAATAATAAAGCCATTCTATGACACAGCCATCAACATACCTGAGAAAATGAACATTAATTTTATTCAACATATAGTTTATATTCAATTTTCTCAATTGTCCCTCTAATCTCTTTGTTGTTGTTGCTTTTTTTTTTTTGGTGAGGAAGATTGGCTCTGAGCTAACATCTGTTGCCAATCTTCCTCTTTTTCTTTTTTTTTTCCCACCCACAGCCCCAGTACATAGTTGTATATTCTGGTTGTAGGTCCTTCTAGTTCTTCTATGTGGGACACTGCCTCAGCATGGCCTGATGAGTGGTTAGGATCCTGCACCCAGGATCCAAACTGGCGAACCCCGGGCTGCAGAAGCAGAGTGCACAAATTTAACCACTACACTACCAGGCTGGCTCCCCCAAATCTTTTTTTCCCCTAATCCAGAATCCGATATTTGTGCGATACATTTGCTATGTCTCATGAGATTATTTTAATTTGGAGCAACCCTTTTTTGTTTATTGTTTGTTTTTCACGGTTGTCTTTTTTAAGACAAGTGACTAGAATGTAGCACATTCTGGATTTGTCTGATTGTTTTCTCATGATTAGATTCAAATTAGATATCTTTGGCAAGAATAGTACACTGGAGACACTGTCTTTCTGAGAAGGAAAGCATACCTTAAATGTTTATGTCTCACCTACGTGACAGAAAAGGTTCTCATCAGAGTGGCATTAAGCCTGTTCATTTCTTTACAATTTACTTTGATGTCATTGTTTCTCCCAAAAAAGATTTACAATAAATGTCTAGGTCACAACCAGATCATTAAAATAGTTACTAAACACTCACTTATGTACTAAACACTGAATTTGGTGCTAAGATTCTAGGCAAAGAAAGCAATCTGGTAAAGATTCTAGAACTTCACTGTCCAACTCGTACAGAAAATTAAAAAAGAAATTCCTGGACTGAATTCTACCGAAAATGTATCCTAAGAAACATGATGGCCACACCTTCCCTGGAGCTCTCCAGCAGAGGCAGCGTCAACCTTCAGGGCGAGTGTGGGTCCCAGAGGCTCCGAGCTCTAACGGGAAGGGCCCCATGTGTTCTGAGCCAGATGTGTGAGTGGCAAAGCTGACAGTTTTGAAAATGGCGGAGCCTGATTCCTGTTCTGGGCCAGACAGTGAACCACCCACCTCAGTGGGGCAGTGGCTTACTGGAGGCTCTCTGTTATTCTCCAGATACAGACCCCAGAAAGAGATACAGAGTGGCTAAAGTCTAAAACCAATAATAGTCAAATACTCCTGAAACTGATCAAAAGATGTATCTTATTTAATTCTGGAAATGGCACATCCATATGATGAAATATTAAAACAGACTAAAAGGGGTTTATGAAAAGTTAATCCGTCTCCTAAGCAAATACCCAGTCTTATTCTTCAGAAGTAATCACCGTCTCCAGGAAGGTTCCTGCAAATGCATACATACTCATGTATATTTTAATATGCAAATTACTGGAGGACTTGATCTATACTTTTCTGTTGCCTTTTCCTTCCCCCTTAACAATGTATCTTGGATATTTTGGCATATCAACTTATATACAAATCTTGTGCTTTTTACTTGCTACACAGTATTCCATTAGATACCAAAAATACTTTTACTAGTCTCTGATTTCCAGTTTTTTGTTATTATCAGCAATGCTGCAGTCAACATCCTGGTACGTGTGTGATTACACACATTCTAGAACATTTCCAAGATAAATTCCTAGAATAGAACCGCTGGATCAAAAGCGGTATTTAAGATATGAATAGATATTGTCAAATTGCCCTACAAAGAGCTTGTCTCCAGTTACACTCCAAATGACCTATGAGAGTCCCCATGTCCCCGTCTCCTGGCAAGCCTAGCATTCATACCACTGAGCAATGTGATAGGTGAAATGTGGCATCTTCTTTGTTTTGTCTAATTTGCAGATATTTCTAAGGCTATTTGGATTTCTTCTTCTGCCTGTTTGTCTTCTGAATATTTTCCGAATGGCTCATCTTTTCCTCATGGTATAGGAGGGCTGTTTATATAATAGAAAAATTAGCCATTGTTTGTCAAATGTGTTGCAATCTTTTCTCCATTTTGTTATTTGCCTTTTGACTTTGTTTACAGAATTTTTTTGTTCAAATGTTTTAAAAGTTTTACATAGTCAAATATATCTATCTTTTCCTTTATGGCATTTAGGTTTTGTGACTTGAACAAAGAGGACTTCTCTGTTCTGAGATTATTAAGAAACAAAACAGAACAAGAAGTCCCACATTTTTGGGGGCACTTCTCATATTTTATGTTTAAATATTCAATCCATATAGAATTTCTTTTGGTATAAAGAGTGAGGTATGGATTTGAATTTGTGTTTTTTTCCAGGTGGTACTCAGTTGCCTTAAGTCTACTTATTGATTGACCCATCATTTTCCCATGGCTTTGATGTCTGTTTTTCATCTTTTGAAGGTAATTCTTCTCAATAAAAAGGCTAACTCAATCATCATTAGATCCTGGGTATGAAAATTTTCCAGTTAGTTTATTCAATTTAGAAGCTACTGAAAAAAAAATTCTTTTTATATACAACTCTTAATCCATTCTGCAGTTTGGTACATATTTTTCTCCAAAGAACTCATGTGTCATAAATGTTGATGACCGTCTCTTAAATAAAATTTACTTTCATTCATCTTTCATTTCTAAATGACAAGGTTGCAACTCCAAGTGGAGAATGACAATGAGTTCTCTGCAATGCACAAGAGGACAACAATAGTCCATTTGACTCGCTACCTTTAATTATTCAAGAATTGTCCCTATACTAGAGATAACTCAGTGGTTTTTCTTTTTTCAATATTGCTTAGAAACATCTCCCAAGTTTCAATTATATTTTTTCAAAATTAAACTCATGGATTAATTAAGAGAGTCATGGAAAACCTGCCTTTGAGCTTATCATTAGTTCTTTATACTACTGGATACATCTATCATTAACTCATTGTCTATGATCAGTATTGGTCAAATGACCAAGTTCTACTCTCACAAGAAGCTAACACTCAAGTGCCATCAGCTGGTGCTGTGATGTTTCACTCAAGAGTACTTAACTGATTACTTCAACTGGAGAAGGCCTTAAAGATTCAAAAATGCTCCTTAAAAAATGGCGGGGGGGGGCGTGGCTGGCCCCGTGGCCGAGTGGTTAAGTTCGCACGCTCCGCTACAGGCGGCCCAGTGCTTCGTTGGTTAGAATCCTGGGTGCGGACATGGCAGTGCTCATCAAACCACGCTGAGGTGGCGCCCCACATGTCATAACTAGAAGGACCCACAACGAAGAATATACAACTATGTACCAGGGGGCTTTGGCGAGAAAAAGGACAAAAATAAAACCTTTAAAAAAACAAAATGGCAGTGGGCAGGATGGACTTCATGAGCCCTTGGAAGACATCACTGATTGATCATGGCATTCCTTCTGTTTGTCCATCTTGTTCAACTCTATTGTTAGTGTTTAGAGCAGTGCTTTGCGCATATCAGGTACTCAATTTGTTGAGTGGGAGGAAGGATGGATGGATGCTGACTGGATCAATGGCTGGACAGGAGAGCCCAAATGAGTCTTCACCAACTTCCTCGTCACAGCAGCAACTGTTGATTGATCAATTAACACTCAAGATGAGATCTATTTACCATGTTGCCCTGAGGTTTTATTCTGGACTCATTCTTGCTGATTATTCAATGAAAGACATGAAATACAGCACTTCAATCAGAAAAGCCTATATATCTTGCTTAGTGTTCTAATCAAAATGATTTCATTTTTACATCATGATATAATTAAGAAAACTGTTTTATATCTAGAGTTTCCAGAAGACTCCTAAACAAAAGTGGATCGATGCACTCTCTGTTTCAATTAGGGACCACTCAAGGTTTCTTTCTTTCTAATTACAAATACAAGTCAAATTAGAATGGGAGCTCCTCCCTTCAGCAAGGACAATGAGAAGTGTTTTTATAATAACCATGGTTGCAATATTTTAAAGTGCATATAATTAAAATCTCAGCATGCTGCCATCCAAATCACGTGCAACAAAAAGTAAAACCTTCTTACACTGGATTTCAAAGAACCAGCCGCTAAACTCCTCCCTCCCCTCCTTCCTCTCACATGCATTTACTGAGGACCTGGAATGTGACATGTGACCTGTAAGTGGTAGGGAAGTGAAGGGGAGCAGGTAGTATGCTACAGATGAGCAAGGCAGGTAGACAAGTTACCCAATATCTACAGTGGGGTGTGACAAGCCCTCACTAAAATAAAAGAATGAATGAAGACAGTGAGTAAGCAAGCTTATTATATTTTAGTAAACTGACTATAATTTAAGCTAAATATTTATTTCTACCTGTTCCCACTTTTCCCTGGTAATGTTGTCTCTTTTTTTTGAGGTAGATTAGCCCTGAGCTAACATCCATGCCCACCCATCTTCCTCTATCCTTATATGTGGGATGCCTGCCACAGCATGGCTTGACAGGTGGTGCATAGGTCCGCCAGGGATCCGAACCCCAGGCTGCCTAAGTGGAGTGCACGAATTTACTGCTCTGCCACGGGGTCGGCTCCTCCCTGGCAATGTTTTGATAGCAATCATTTCTTTTCTAGATCCAGCTCCCACTGCCTGTTAAAAACTCTTATTTTTATTCATTTCAAAGGAGACTCCCTTATAAGATAACATGACTGTTTATAATCGATATTCATAACAAACACATGGATCCTAATAAAAATAATTTGATCACTCATTCAACAAATATTTACTGAGCACCAACTATATACCAAGCACCATGCCAGGTGTCAATATTAGGGCTACAATGATTAGAGGCCCAAACTCTTTGCCAAGAATTCTTTGTATATTTTTATAAAATAACTATTTGATCCAAAAACAAGGACAAACAAATGTCCAAGATGGGGGTTTCCTGGAGGTCAGCAAAGATCAGTTGGGGTACTTTGTATGGAGTGGAATGAGCAGGATTGGAAGAAATGCCAGATAAAAAAATTTATTCATAGGATGCCCCATCCCACAAAAGATTAGAGGTGATTTACAAAGATACAATTCAAAATGATGAAATAAAGGAGTCAGGACAAAGATAAACATGGATATAAGAATAAAAAAGTAGGAATAAAATTACCATTTAGAAATGCATGCTGAAATTCACTTTGTTACTAGGGAATGCCAAACACTAGTGATGGCCAAACAGAAAAGTAACTTAGGCGACACCTGTTCAACACATCCAGTCACAACACAAACAGGAAGAACTCAGTGCAGAGATAACTGAAAGGCATTTGCAAAATGATTGGCCAGTCCGTGGGATCAACAGAAGATGCAGTCCCAAATTACTTTAGGTGGATAATAATAAATACCTCGGGAGTCTGTAATAATGTTGAAAGAATAAGGATCAGACAAAATGTTGAAATAATATGCTAATATCCTAAAATAGCGAGATATATGCAATAGCCAATCAGAAATTAAGATGTGGTACATTGCAATAGCCAATCGGAAATTAAGATGTGGTACACTGCTGTGCTCTTATTACGACTTTTGACAGGAGATGTGCTTTGAGAGTTGAGGGACACCCGTGAGTGGGGTCACTCCTGCTCCTGTGAGACCAGTAAGTAACAGACACTAAAAAAGTAGAAGGTTTAACTCCAAGGAAGTTTGATTTAGGCATCAAAACACAAAAGTTGAAAGCAGTCTGAGAAGACATTGCTCAAAGACTGAACACCAGGATTAAGACTCACCATTGGCCAGACATTCCCTTGGTCTGGTGAGAACCAAATTTTGTCGTGTGAATATGCCATCTAGCATGTCCTTAGAGGAGGCACCATGACAGGTCACAAGTGGTGCGACCCTGAAGCAACAGCAAGGCTCCTTAGAATCACTCCTGGCTGAGGGGTGGGTGGTCTGAGAATCCAGATGTCTACACGCAGCCAAGTGACTCAGGGAGCCTCAGTTTTCAACCTTTCACAACAAGGTCCCTCGCTCTGAGGGATCCATGCATGGTGCCAACCTGCCCCCATCCTCCACCAATTCAGAGGAAAGAAAGAAAGAAAGAGCCTCAACTATCAACGGGACTGAAGGATCCTTCAAGGCCTAGGATTCCACACTTGAGTCACTGCACCCAGCTCCGTGTTTCCAAGACTACCTACCGTATTAAACTTGATGCTCCCCCCAAACCCCTCCTCCAGGGATGACCCAGAGACACCCAAGTTGTCCTAGTCACTGCCTCCCTCTTTGGGCTGCTTCACAAAACAGTACACTTACCCTGGTCCCCACACAACTGCTGCAGTTACCCGGAAATAACTTCGCACCCTGAATGAAGAGCTCTTAGAAGCACAATTCTAATTAGTGATCAGTCCAACATTTTTATTTAAAATCTATTCACTTAAAGTCAAAATGACATCTTAATGCCACTCAGCACATCAATTTGTCCAGAATAAGGAGAAAGTTTCATTTTTGGAAAGATTTACTGCTATATTTCAGACCACATTTTTTTTTTAATTAAAATACATGGATTGTCTCCACAAACTCTTCCTGAATATTTCATGTGTTTTGTGCTGTATTTGCTGTACATATCTTCACAGCGTGCATATTATTCAAATATTCCTAACAGATGGCCTCAAGTGCTACATATTATATAGCATTAAGTGAATAGCTTGGTAAACAAATAAGTCAAGGATTAAAATATTTTACAGCTTATAAATCATGAAAGATGTTCAGTAATAATACATTAATAAAAAAAACTCTAAATGTAAACATAAAAACATTAAGTGCCACTTGGATCAGTCAACTGTTTATGACAAATGAAGTATTTCTTAAAGGAGGTGCTCGTCCTGTACGGTCTGATTATAACCTAAATTACCGTGAGGGTGCCCACGAGCTCGCCTGGGAACCTGCCTACTGTTGCCTTCTCCACCAACTCCCATGGCTTTCTCTGCCATTTTCCCCTATTAATGCCTCCTTCATAACAAGGAAAGGAAAGGCAATTCATAAGCCAATTCTGTTACCATCTTTAGCAAAGTTTTGCTGAAAGAGATTGAAACTACAGGTTCAAGTTGAAGACTCGGAATCAGGTGTGGTTTTAGCGATCTGTGCTCTCTGGCTCCCTTTCTATGACGGGGAACTTTCTAATGTAATGTTTGACATTCGCTTTTCCATTGAGGGATTGCATGAGGTTTAAAACAACCAAAAACAAACAAACAAAAACCCAAGCTCAACAGCTTTTGCCCGTGTTCAGATGTCTTTGAATCCATTTTGCAGCGTGAATGTTGGCGGCATTATTCCACTGAGGAATAAAAACCAAAACACTGTCCTTTTGGATGATCTCTCTCATACCACCCTTATTTTAAATTATGTTATTTAACCTAATGCATAATGGCCTTTTCCGAGTCATTTAGTGTTTCTAATTTTTGATGCAAGATCTGACAAGACTTTTAAATTTCATTCCAGATTTCCCTAGAAATGAGAACTTGACTTGGGTTTTTTGTTTTTTTTTTTAAAGATTGGCACCTGAGCTAACAACTGTTGCCAATCTTTTTTTTTTTTTCTGCTTTATCTCCCCCAATCCCCCCGGTACATAGTTGTATATCTTAGTTGCAGGTCCTAGTTGTGGCATGTGGGACACCGCCTCAATGTGGCCTGACAAGCGGTGCCATGTCTGCACCCAGGATCCAAACCAGCGAAACCCTAGGCCGCTGCAGCGGAGAGCGCGAACTTTACCACTCTCCATGGGGCCGGGCCCCCTTGACCTGGTTTTGATTGTGAAAAGAATGTAAGCTTTTTATGAACTATTTGACAAAATGATTAACTAGCAAAGTTACCAAGTACTTGTTAAATAAAACCTCACACCTAAAGTCACAAGTTGGCTTCATTTGTTATATTAAGGTTCATTATCCAATTTCACACATATATGCAAAACTTTATTCTACCACATTCCATTCTCTTTCCTTTTCTACACTAATATCTTTTACCTCAGGTGAAAGCCTCTGTGAGACCCAGAAAGATGCCCTCCTTAATCAAACTTGGCATAGCTAAGTCAGAACAAAAGCGAGATTTTTCAGTAAAGCCCACGAGCATTTTTGCCTTCTCAGCCACAGTACCAAATCTTACTTTACAAAAGCACAGTACACCACTGAACCAACAGTATTTACGACACAGATACCCTGCTCAATGCATTGTGCTTATCTGATGAACATTCTACCCACATGAAGTTTCATCATCCTTGAAGATTCTTTAAAATACAAAATATTCATTTTATCAAAAACACTTAAACAGGTTCATAAATAAATTCAAGATGGCAAGGAAAGTTACATTAAGTCAAAAAAAGGGATTCTCTCAACTACATCAAGCTCAGAAAAAAAGGGGGGCCTCTATCCCAGTGGTTCTCAAATTTGAATGTGCATTCGAAGCACTGGGAGGGCCTGTTAAAAGAGCTTTTGCGGTCCTACCCTCTGAGTTTCTGACTCAGTAGGTCTGGAACAGGGTCTGAGAATTTGCATTCTAACAAGTTCCCCGGTGATGCTGACATTGCTGCTGTGGGGACAACACTTTGAGAACTAAACTGGCCACCTTTCCTGATCTGCTGGGGTCAAAAAGTATGGTAGAATTTTAAATGGCTGATATACGAAATCAAACAAACTGTGAAATCAATGGTCATCATATTTTAACTGAAATATGTATTTTATACCCTAAAAAAATCACATGAAAACACATTGACTTTATACTACTGGAAATTGTCATACTCCATATGTGATTTGACTTTAACACAGCACAGTATTATGTGCTAAACTGGTCTTTGGGACACTAACAGTTTTTATACAATTTTTACTAAAAGGCAAGACTATAATAAATAAGTCTTAAAAATCATAATTTCCACAAAAAGGGTATGTAACAGATCCCCGGACAACATGCTGAAATATTCTCAGCACTAGAGCATTGGCCCTCAGCCTGTAACTCAGATTACCTGTACCATTAAAATCACCTGCACAGTCAGGCTGAGGGACAGGCAGGCATGCCAGAGAAAGTCCTTTTTTTTTTTAATTGAGGTCATATTGGCTTATAAAATTATGTAACATTTAGGTGGACATTAAATTTCAGTTTCTGTATAGACTGCATCGTGTCCACCACGTTTAGTTTTTATCCATCACCATACATATGTGACCCTTTATCCCTTTTGCCCTCCCCCCGCTCCTTTCTCCTCTGGTAACCACTAATCCGTTCTCCTTATCTATGTGTTTACCTTCCACCTATGAGTGAAATTATATCGTATCTGCCTTTCTCTGACTTACTTCACTTAACATGGTACCCTCAAGGTCCATCCATGCTGTTGCAAATGGCACTATTTTGTCTTTTTTACGCCTGAGTAGTATTCCATTATATATATATATATATATATATATATATATATACACCACATCTTCTTTAGCCATTCATCAGTCAATGGGCACTTGGGTTGCTTCCATGTCTTGGGTACTGTGACTAATGCTGCGATGAACACAGGGGTGCACAAATCTCTTTGAATTGTTGATTTCATGTTCTTTGGATAAATACCCAGTAGTGGGATAGCTGGGTCGTATGGTATTTCTATTTTTAACTTTTTGAGAGATCTTCATACTGTTTTCCGTAGACACTGCACCAGTTTGGAATGTCCTTTCTTTATTGTAGTAAGAACATTTAACATGAGATCTACCCTCTTAACAAATTTTTAAGTGTACAGTATTGTTAACCATAGGCCTGATGTCGTACAGCAGATCTCTAGAACTTACTCATCTTGCACAACTGAAACTTTATACCCACTGATAGTTACTCCCTATGCTCTCTGCCCTTCCAAATTCTTGAGCTGTGCTTCTGTCTTACATAGCGTACACACCCCACACACCCCTTGGCCAACCCAGTTTTTGATTAAACACAAAATCATTTGTGGGAGAAGTAAACAACAACCATCCTCTGAACTGTTCTGATGACGATGACAATGACTGATGGTATGTCAGAACTAGTGTCTCACTAAGGAAGAGACTGCACACTGGTGGCCCTCAGTTTTTGTGTTTAAAAAAAATGAATTAGTTGCTAACATTTGGAAATCATTATTTCACATAAAAATCTGTATATTCAGTTTTTCTAAAAAGATCCAGATTAGCAACCCTGGCCTTGTATTCATTTCCATATGGCCACAATGAGCTGGAGCTAAACGGCTGTCAGTGGGGGAAATGGGCTCTCCAGATCGCTACTGTCCCCAGCAATCCCTACTCTTCTACACCTGGCTGCCTTATTATCCAGTGTACCTAAGTGGCTGTGTAAACATGAGTTTGCCATCCCTGCCCCTAGGTTGTAGGGCTGGTCTGCAGTGTCAGCCTCATACCCTTTGCTCATACACATTCACCAGAACATGAACATGTAAGTAACACTATAATAGCAATAATCTTTACTCTGTTCTAATTTAGTAGAAATAAATAAATCATTTGCAAACTTTGGTACAAATATTAGTAACAAATTGGACCATATCTTACATTTGACCACAACACAAAGTAATTGAAAACCTCTGATAGAGAAATTTGATTTCATGCTTCCCAGCACAAATTCTGGCTTCTGAGTTTGCCTAACAAATGAGGAAACCACTGAAAACCTAATAATCAAATTATAGGGTGCAAGGAGTTTAAGAATGGAATCAAGCTTTCCTAGTTCATGTAATTATACGCATACAAAAATGCTGCTTGTAAGTATTAACTCTGGACAATCACAAACATGTGAAAGTATGACATTTGTGTAATCATCTAAAATTATTTGGGGAAAAACGCAGAATGCCAGGCATCCAGGTCACAAGCTCATTACTTTGAAAACCTTAGCAGAAACATTTCTGAGACAGGCAGTGCATTAAAACAAAGGCTACGTGAAAAAGGGCCACTTTAATAACTCTCTACTTCCAAACTACCCCAAATATCTTTGTCTCAGTAGACTAAGGAAAAATAAATGTGTGCACTGGGGATAGGCAGACAGGGAAAGAATCTAGAGATATTCTGGGGCAAGTGAAGGGATGCGTTAAATGGGCCCTCAAAAACTGAAAGCACTTAGACTAGGAAGGTGTTCTGGCCTGCAGAGAAACGCCTTGTTCCAAATGTGTATGATTTATGGCCAAGACTACCACATATGGATCCCGTCCCATAACCTAGAATAACACAACTGCCTAACACACTGCCAGATACACACCCACACCCACACCCTGGGCCCTCAGATTCCCATTTCCCTCAGACAGCATCTCGGAGGGACAGGTGTATACTCGGACTTCTAGGCTGAGAAGGCTGGAAGTGGTGACCAGTTAGCGATTTTTGCTATGAGCTGGATAAAATGCCATGGGTTTACCAACCTTTACTAAGGTCCACAAATTGATATTCGTAAGTTGTCTTAAATTTCCTCTGAAGCTTGTACAGCCCTTTCCTTCCAGGGTTGTTAGGAGGAATAAGTGAAATAATGTACAACAGGAAGCCCCTCGTGTAGGCCTCAGTCTCTACGTAAATACTCAAACATCGTTTTCTACCACACCACGCTCCGCCCCTCTGAGGGGACGTCTCATACATAGAGGGCATTCGCATATTTGTTGAAGAATGTCCACTCTAAAGTACTTAAAACTACTCTCGGAATGACTTTTCAGAACTCTGTTCATAGTAAAGTGAGTGTATAGGTCTTACAGAATACCTGCTGCAGAACACCACCCAGGAGGCAGCCTAAGCATTTCTAAAGGCCAAGGAGGACTCATGTACGAATGTGTATTCACGGTGTTTCATCTGCAAAAAGAAATTGCGACAACTGATTTAAGATTAATACTTTAATCAACTATAATAAATCAATATCATACATTATATAAAAATTCTGATTCATGCATCAGATTACATAAATTATACAACTGTCACATTATGCAATGCTTACACACTTTTGAATTTGTACCTGCAAAAAAGTATACGAGTTACTACGGCATTTTACCTACTAAGTGTAATACTCCTCAGTTATAAATAATGTTTCTATCATTCAAATACCTGCTAAATATATACATTTCTAGATCTGCAGCATTTTTGTGTACCTCAAAAGACAGACCACCTGGAAGCTTTGAAGATTAATAGGCCCAATGTATCATTTGTTGCAGACTTCAATTCCATTATAAGAGTGGATCTTTTTGGCGTAGAAAATAAATGAAACAAAACGTCAACTCTAGTTTAATGCTCGAGGAGCATCTACACTTCTTATTAAATACATCAGAAAACCCTTCATATGCAGATTAATTAGTTAAGGTGCTACCTACTGCATATTAAATACTTCCACTGATTATTAAAGTTATAAATCTGTGAAAATGGGGGCTTTCACTGCGTGCTGACAGACCTTACATCTCCCATCATGAACCAGCAGCGCTGTGATCCTTTACCTCTTACTTCAAAGAGATCGGGCGAAGGAGCATGCTTTGTACTTCACTTTACACACACAAGGGACACCTACTGTATCTATGACATATGAGTACACGGACATCAAAAAGTTTCAGCTTGATTTACAAATCCAAGGTAGGTTGCTTTTCCTAAAAAGCCACACAGGGAAATAAAAGCTCTAGTCTATCAATTACTAGATATACTAAAGACTGTTTCCCTGTTTTTGTGTTTTTTTTTGTTTTAAGATTCTCCTTGCTAAAGCATAAGCACCCTTCTGGGGGTGATGGGTGGGGGGTGTGAGGGTGGAGAAGCTGGTGAAGGAAGGATGTGAGGAAAGCAAGTCTGTCACTAACGGGCTGAGTTTTACTTAGGTTTCCATTCATGAAACCCTTTTAAACACAAGGCAACATTTTCACAGCTGGAAAATTACAACGAAATCTTCATTTACTGCCAAAAGCAAGAGATGTAATTATGTATAATCTATGGATAATACTACATTCATGGGAGGACGGCAAAACTGGGCTCAAGGAAGAATATAGCAGCAAAAAGCAATACTTGAACATTTTGCATGAATGAGTGACACATCATTTTATATACAGTTCTAAGATAGGACCCTGGTATTCAGTAAATGAAACCTGAAGCCTAAGTGGGAGGACAGCATGTTCAATACCTTCAAGGCTGAATCTGAGAACCGGGAGAGGAACTGGCTGTAAAACAATACTGTTTTAAATATAATAGCAGAAATATTTTAAGCATGTAACAGAAGTATGTTAGCTTAAGACACATTTGAGATAAATATCAATCCTGTGGTTTTTAAAAAATCCTCTTATTAGTGGAAATATTTTTGAGCATGCATTTTTTTAAGCATGAAAGCAAAAGTAAAATCTATTTATAAGTCAACTGTGCTGTGCATTATTTATCGAGTTACATATATTTTATTTCCATTTCTAAGCTACTAACAAAATATACCATTAGAAACACTCAAAAGTTACATTTTCAAAAAATAAACAAAGATATGATTTTTGACCTTTCTCTGCAATGCTAGATATTAAAACTACTCGGTTTGCGCTTCGCCCAAACACAGGCAACACTGATATATTTCCTTGGGACTTGTTTTTACTTTTTGGTTATTTTATTACATTGATCACTTATGAAATATAGAATCAGTTTTACTCTAGTCACAAGTGGGAGTTCACCAACATTGAAACAGAACATTCTCAGGCAGTGATAAATGCAGATGCAGTTTCCAATACAACTCTTGTCTCATTTTTAAAGATAAAAATATTGATTCCATTATAACCAGATCACTCACGGATGGAGAAGTCTAATCCTTAACAGTTTTTTTTACAGGCAAAGAATCTCACCTTAAAAATGAATTTTGTCATAAAAAGAATAGTAGTACCTGAACCACACTTTTTAACGAACTCTATTTACATAAAACATGTCCCCTAATACAAAACTTACATCTCGGTTCATTCTATAAACAGTAAATTAGGCCTAAGCATATTAAAGGATCTACAGATAATGTCATTCTATAAACAGTAAATTAGGCCTAAGCATATTAAAGGATCTACAGATAATGTCATAATACTGAAAACACATGGATTTGGGATTTTAAAAAGTGTAAGAAGAGTTTCAATTATACTAACAGAAAAGACAAATGCTAAGAATTTTGTACTATTTAATAAATGTTAACTAAAAATGGCACCATGTTAAAAAATAATAATTACCAAGACCTCAAATGGGAAAATAAAATTCCACACCAGATTTTGAGGTTTATTACAGAAAGTTAGAATGGAGGGAAAAGTTGGTAAAAGCTACTTTTGCTTCTACAGTTCTTCATCTTAAAAATGATTTAATTTTTTATATTTGGGAAAAATTTTCAGAATTTCAAAATGTATACTCTCAGAAGGAAACTAAAGAAACTCAGAAAATACAAATAACAAGGAATTTTGGCTCATGAATCTAAGCCTGGCCAAGATCATCTGATTCCAAATATTAAAACGAACAAAACTATTACTACGTCTGCTTTGTATTTAACTTTCAATGAAGTCTTAGTAGAGATAAATATTAGACTAAAATGCAGCTCATTAAAAGATTGGGGACTATAGTCCCCATGTACAGGTGAATTTTTCATTTTAAATTCAGAAGACGTAGATTCAATGCTTCATGGTAACCATTTTAGATTTTTAAGGTAAAACATAAGCAGTACATGGTTACTAATATTTTTATACCAACTTGAAATTTCAGACTAATTTTGTCCAAATACATAAAGATAATTTACGAAAATAATCAACATTTTTGGGGAGCAGACTTAAAAAAAAAGCCAACATATAATTTTGTGATAAATCAGTTCTTAAAGGGTTGATGTAAATAGTGTATAAAGTCATGCTAGTAAAGATCTGTTTTAAAAACTCACTCCTCCTTTAGAAACTCTTATTTCGTTTCAAGACCCAAATGCAACCATCTGTTCTATTATTTAAGTAACTTGAAACCAAGCCTAATTCTTCATTCCTAGAATTTGCCCATTGCTTTGGGTTATCAGGCATCAGATGATCACCTACATTTCTTCCCCCCAAATTATCTTCAGATATAACTTTCTAATATTTTCTTTGCTAGTGATTTAAAGGCTTTCAGAATCTCAACAAATTACATTAGCTTATCTTCTGCTTATAGCTTAAATAAAATTCAAACGTTAAGATAAAAAGTTAATTCAAGAAATTCATGCTGTTGTGAAGTTGTTAAAGTTTCCTAAAATATGTCACTCTTTGGATCATTACTTTCAGAAAAAGAGCACAAATTTGAATCTGGAATAATACGTAGTAGCAGCTTACTCTGAAACCAAGGTTCACACGGCCAAGAGTGATCTGAAGCAGCTTCTCTGTTACACAAACCACAAGAGTAGCAACGATGATTTGTTTTGCATCGATAGAGCACACATATGTTTTCAAATTAAGAAACTGGGGCTCTAATTTTGGAGGCAACCAGTTGTTTTTAAATGTTCTAAAAACACATACATATATGTATATGAGGTATATGCATGTATTTTATATACAAAGATACATGAACATACATTCATGTATACATATGCATATAAAACATGAACTTTTTTAAATAGTGTTTATAATGAGTATTCCTGCGGCTAAATGTGTCTACAAATTGACGTCTGAGAAACCAACCACAGTACCGATTCTGCTTTATGAGAAATCTATTCCTGAGGAATAAGTCATATACTTCTGAAGATGTTTCTAGGCCCCTGGCAGATTAGTGGGCCGGCACCAGCACCTAAGTGAACCCTAAGGAACTGCTTATTCATCAAGGATCTGGCCATTTTCACTTTAAAACTTTAAATTATTTAGCTCACTTCAAAGGTCACTCTTGAGAGTCCCTGCTAATATTTACAGCTAAAACAACTTTTCACAATGAAGAAGAGTATGTAATGAAACCTGATAGTGTAGTCTCTTTGAGTAACAAGTTTTCCTTCTTTCCTTCTCTCTCTTCCTTTCTTTTTTTCCCCAATTATAAATGCAGTACAGTTGGCTTATTAACTATTGGAGAATTTGCCAGCTTTCCTGGACGGTTCGTAGGGCACTCTGAGAATACTGGGTGTTTCCTCCATGACCCTTACGAGGAGGTTGTCAATGTAGTCCTCCAGTTCCCGGATGTGGGTGTCTTTCCTCCTGAGGAGCTCCTTGTGTTTCACCAGCTCCTGGAGCACCTCCTCGTAGGTCAGGCCACGGTACCCTGCAGTGGCATCAAAAGGGTTGCTGTCCTAGAACAGGATAAAGACTGTCACTTCAGCAGATAGAATCATCAGGGACAAATTAAGAATTATTTTGAATTTCAACTTCCAGTTTTTCAAACCCTGCCCAAGTTTTTCTCTATCTTCGGCTAGAACCAATTGTGACAGCTCACTGAGTTGCGAGCCAGTGCCAGGGCAGATGCACCAGAGCCTTGATCGTAATTCTAAATTCTTCTAAAATCCTTTTTTACATTGTGGACAATGTCTTACTATAAGAAATTGACCATATAATTTAAATTAAGAGATAAAATGTTCTATAATAAATATAACTAACATAGATAAAAATTAAGGATCTCTAGGAATTAACTTGGAGGAACTGCAAGAAGCTATTGAAAACAATACATTTGGGCATTAGTCCTCATGAAATGCTTCCACTGAACTGGGATTTAACGTTATGCCTTTGGATTTTTATTGAAGACGATTATACAAGAGGCAGGAAAATCAAATCTGCTTCTCCAATTTGCTATGAAATGTTGAAGGCATTCAGAATTAAATCAATGAGCATCCTTACAAGAAGCCCCATGGGAGTAAGTTCTGTTTTAATTTAGAGGCAAACAGATCTGCTTCTCCCCGAGTAACTAGTCTATTTCCTCCTCCTAGTACTACCACCTATATATTTTATCTTATTTCACTTTTTGCTCTGGTTATCAGGAAACTCAGAGTTCAAAGTTCAACTACGATCATTAAACACTTTGCATTAGTATATCTGCATTCTCTCCCATTTCACCATTTATTTATTTTGTTAACCTTATTCTATTGATGAAAATTCTTTTTACACAAAAGTATAAATATAAACCAAAAAAAGGCATTAATTTAATTCATTTTTATTACAAAGCATTATAATATCAAAAGGAAAATATTCCTCAGGAATTTAATCAAAACGGCACTGTGACATCATCTTCTATTTACAGTGTATAGTATTTAGATTTTTCATTCGTAAAATGCCCAAATATAAAGTGCAATTTTTATACCTTTTTATACATAGTTCTGTCACTAAACAACTTAAAATAGTTTTCATCACTTTCTTTCAAAACATTTCCATTGGCTTTAAGGAAAATATACTAAAATATTGAGGAATTGGTCTTGCTCTTACAGACTAATAGCATTTAATCCACTCAGTGGAAAAGGGAGAATGGGGACTGGTGAATGGAGAAAGGCTTTTTTTCTTAGAAATTAAATTTGTCTTTACTCATTTTCAGGATCTACTTTAATTTGCTATGTGTCTAGGAGTTTTCATCAGCCAAGCCAAAGTGTAACTTTGTATCCCGTCCTCCCCCAGGCACCAGAGAAGCAAGCTAGAGAACAGACAGCAATTTGATGCTTGGGTTACAGACCCATACTCCCTTCGCCAGAGTAAAGGAAAAAACTCAGGACTGAGAACTTCTCCAATTCCACAGAATCTCTCAGGTTTCATGGAGAAGATATGGCTTGCACTAGGCCTTCAAAGATTTTGCGAGGCAGAAATGTGTAATGGGCATCTCAAGCAGTGGGGACTGCTTGTTCAAAGGAGGAAACAAGGTTCAAGCTAGAGAATCAGCAACACGCAATCAGCGGAGGACGGCTGGAAAATAAGGCTCAGGACAGGGAGCAGCAAGAGGCTGAAATGGCAGGGTCCAAACAGACCATCAGGGATGTTGAATACTATTACTCCTTAGTAGTACTCCTTTTAGACTTCTTGCTACAGGAAATAGGAAGCCATTGAAGGTTTCTACACAGAGGAAAGATATGATTAATGCTAAATTAATGATTATTGAAAACTGAATGGCAGCAGTGGCTAAGATCATTTGGAGGGGCTGAGATTAGTTATAAAGTTATTGAAATATTAAAGAGTTAATAAGAGCCTCTACTAGATTAAGAAAATAAATAGAGAGGATGCTAAAGGGAAGTGAGTTTTAATTCTGTAAGATATATTTAAAACAACTTATTTATTTTAGCATTAGACACTGGGAACAGACACAACTTTATGAGTTGTATTACCTTTGTCCCTAAAAACAATTCAGAATATTGCTCTGCAAAAAATAAAGGACAACTTTGGAGACAAATTTCGATTTACTTTCTTTTCTCTTTTCTCTCAGATCAATTAATCTTTCATAAGATTAAGTCTACACACACACACACTCTCTCTCATGTATTTACTGGTTTATTTAATTGGTTATCAGTCCTTCAGAGATACTAAACATTATAATTTCCTAACCACATTCTTATTAAACAATTACTATATTAAGCAGGTCTCTATGGAAAAGATAAGACATACTAGAGAGGTAAGTATATTTTAAAAACTTATTAAAAATGAGCTAAAGTTTCTTACTTTAACCTAAGTAATTCTGCACAGATTTGACACAGAAAGCAACCTAGGTCTCACTTTCCTTATCCGATAAATGAGATGTTCTCCAAGGCCCCTTTCAACTCTAAAATTTCCTGGTCTACAAAGTGATTTTTCCAAACTGAGTTTTAAAAAAGTAGTAACATCCCACTAATGTGATTTTATTTCTTTAATAAAATATTTACTCAAAAATAGGAGTTCTTGTGAGAATTGGAGGGATTAATGAAATTAAGCTAAATGGCATTCATTGCTGATTAGCTGACTTTTATGTTCTTTTCTTAATTTAATGCAAGAATAGCATCAATTGAATCTCTCTAATCTTAATCAAATTATACATACATAAACTGACTTCTTCAAACTAATTAAGTGATGATATACAGTTAGAAAATCACTTATATTGTTATATTTTACACTACACCAGTACTACCAGATAATGCAGTTAACAAAAAATTTTTTAAAACATTTCCCTAAAGACAATGAAGATAAAGACATGTCAAAAATTCTTATTTTGACCTAAGTAGTTTAAATTAATGCCGTGGTATAAATCAATCTAACAATTTAATCTCAAAATAATCAACCATTATCCTGGAATATTGTTCAACATGTTACAGCCATAATCTAGAATATACAGATGCATTATTTGGCTTATTTTTCCCTCACAGCTATCTAATACTTATGCATAGATGGATTTTCTGGAAATACATTTCCGACCTGTTCCAATAAATTTTCCTTTTGTCTTTTTATGTGAAAATTTTACCCCAAATTTCTGCATCAAGTTTCTAGGCAGGAAAACATCTTAGAAACACATGTATTATAAACTGTATTCTGGAAAAGAATATAAAATAATTAAAAACAGTTTTATGCTTAGTTCCAGATTTTATCCCATATTTGAAAATCATGTTAACTTTCTAATTTTAGGCATAAGATTCTTAAATTGATATACTCAATATATACATATATATCCTTCTGTTGATAGAATTCCAAATAAAAGAATAAAGATTAACATTAACTAATATACACAATAAGAAATTAAAATATTTTTTTGGTTACAAAAATCATTTTGCTTAAAGAGGAAAACTCTCAGGCAAATATAAAAATTATTTTTTAAAAAAATACTTTTAATACTATTCTCAGAAAAACTTCTAAAATTGAGAAATCTCCACACTGGCAAAGATTCAAACAACCTACAATGGGACTCCTACGTACTCAATATTTTTTCCTCCAGCACTCCATATAGATAGCACATGTTTTTAAGATGTCTTCTTATATTGAAATTTAATGTAAATTTTTCCTGTCTCTTTTCCTTTCACAACCAATCCTTTTTCATCCCTGCCCAACCTCTGTTAAAAATTTCCACATGCAGATATAAGAAAATAGAGATTGGGTGAGAGAATAATGCAATTATTATATAAAGTTTTCTAATGGGAATTTTAAATAATATAGTTGATCAAAAGACTTGGAGAATTACTAGTGATTATTTTTACTTTACACATAGTCTAGCCTTTTAAACTAGGAAATGTATATTTTTTTACAATATTTAAATTTAAACAAAAGCAAATTATCAGGACTCAAAATAACTGAAGATTTAAAGAAAGGTTGTCCTGGTAACCAAATATTGGTGGGGTACTAGCTGACGTCCAAGGCAACTGGAGGGGAGAGAGAGAGATAAGATGAAGGCTTGGCATTCTCTGATCATCTCATTATTGTTCTAATGAGGAACTTTGCTCTGGGAATATCATCTCAGCTACTTTCACATCTTTTGTCCTACTCCCTTCATCTCCCTTTCAGTTCTTAATTAGGCCTTAAAGAGCTCACACTGCCCTTTCAACTGGCTACTGCTCCTGTTTAAACACTGTGCTTTCACAGACAGGTGTTGGCACTAGCATATAAGACATACAAACTTAATTACAAAATACTATGTCCAGAAGGGGAAAAAATAACTTGGTGGATGGCTATTATTGGAGAACTTAATGTAAATTACTTCAAACATCTTATAATCTTCAACATAAAAATCGTTCAAACACTTTTCCTCAATAATGATCGGCATGAGGATGAGCTTTCTCCTCTTCATTGTATCCTGCAGTAAATTAACAACACCTAGTAATCCTTTAACTGTCATTTAGAAGAGTTAGCATTCCAGAGAAAAATAATCACACATCAAGGATTCTTTTATCACCTTTAAATCCTTTAACTAAAACAATTTTCACATTTTATTTCTTTAAAGAATTCTAACTATGCTTTTACAGCAATAAATTACAAGATTTGGAAAAGTACATTTACAAGCACACAGAAATTGTAATTAACGTTACTTAATAAACAATAGCTGCACATTAAATCGATGTTTTGATGTTGCATTTTGTTTGAGATTAAGTAACTGCCTGATAGAATTCATTTTACTATCTGATCAAAGGCTGACTTCATATATTCTGACATTTCTCGCCAGACTGCCATATTATAAAGACTTGAGTATTTCTGAAACATCAAAACTTATGAATCATTTACATAAAACAGCAAAAACACAGTACAAAGTCCTCTGCTTCTATAATGTTGTCTACGATTTTAAAGACAAATAACTGCATTTAGAACGGGTTATACACCACCATGGTTTTTTCTAGGCATATCACATCATAGAAAATTGTGATATGTCATTGCTTTAAAAAATTCTTATTATACATCTGGATCACACACATTAAGGACAGATGGTTCAAACAGTAACCACCAGCCCCTTGGAATAATGGCTCTATTTCTGCTATTCAGTGAGAATTTAGTTTTCTACCAAGAACATGTGCCCATATTTTTGTAAAGAACCTTGTTCTCCAGGTTTAATATATTTAGAATTGACTGAAGACGGAATGGAACTCTGAGAGCCAAAACTGGACTTCAAATAACAATAAAATGAAGTTAAGATACCTAAATAATCCTTGCAAAATATGTGAGTTAATTCACCTGGTCGTTACCAAGCCTGTTAATTAATACCTTTGGATTTGTTCTGACCAGGAAGGTAAGCGTCCTAAAGGTCCCTTCTTAACTGGATCCCTTGCCAGGGTGCTCTTCCTACCGGTGAATTTTAACAAGCAGTTTTATTCTTTCTTCAATCTTTGTCAAAACAACAACAAAAAATGTTATTTTTCTTCACGTGCTCTTATTTCATAACTCTAATGTTGACCTTGACATACAGCTTTCATAGTAATTTTAAAACAGTGTGCAAACAAAACATGCGGATTCTAAATTGGCTTCAATTATAACTATAATGTTTGCTTGAACTTCCACAGATTGTAAGAAGTTACACCCTATCATATATTAAAGACAAACTTTGAATTTTGCTTTTCTTCTTTCTCCCCAAATCACCACATGAAGCCATAATTCGTAGGTAACTGGGGGACTCGAGGAGCCGGAGTCATTTTAGAAACGTGTGCCAGACAGAAGGCTGGCTGTGGCTGGTTCTTTGGTAATTCTCTAACCCCACAGCAACTTACCGGGATTTTCCTGAGGTCTTCATTGCTTGTCGGATTCATATGAAAACTGCGTAATAAAAGACAAACATAAATGTTAAAAGTGTGTCATGGTCCACGTGGGAGGAAACATAAAAACAGAACATTTTTAACCAACATTTCCATAACAACTTCTAAAGTTCTAAATTACACAGATCAGTGAAATTTAATCCAGGATGTAGAAGAAAAACAATATTTACTCAACATTCTAAAGCATCTACAATTTTCAACTTTGAAGGAAGAATCCTTCAGTTATTATCAGAACTGAAGAACTGTACCTTTAATTATGTAGTTACTACACATCTTTAAACGTAAGTGATTTTACCCAGTGAGATATTTTATAAAACTATATTTTATAACATATTATTCATTCTATATGCACACATTCACTCACCTTACGTCTTCTGATATAAAACTACAGATAACTAAATAAATTTAGTTTGGCAAGATTGTAGAATAAAAGAGTTAAAGCAATCTTTTAAAAAAATTCTGTAAGTATCAGAAAAATTAACTTTTAAACATTATGCTATCAATGAGAACAAACTCACAGTTGCATGAACCATTTCTGTCATTAATGTGGTTTCTAAGCTGCTCTTCAAAATTTAAATACCCAAATGGACCAAAACAAAATGGATTTCTCCCATGCAGAGTAAGAACACATCACAGCTGAATGCTATAATCATTTTCTTCTTTGAAACATCCATTAGGAAGGAGACTGCAACCAGAAAGAAGCTAAACTTCAAAGCCATCTGATGAGTAAATATTTCATCATTGCTATTCAAGTTTAATTTTTACCCAGCACTTAAGAGTATTAGCCTTCAGAACCTCTACAAAGCATTGTCGTCCTAGGACCCTTTTTATCACCCGCCCCCCCCCAAAGACTTAAAATATATTTTTTTCATTATCTGTGCTTTATCAGCTAAATAACTGGAATCCTTTGAAAAAACTCACTTTTTAAAACTTTTGATGGTGAGTACAAAAAGTCTGGACACTGGATGTAATGTCTGGAAGATATCTATTATTACAGGTACCCATCCCAAGCCATAAATCCACAGGGCACACATGCATGTACAGCCACCTCAAGAGAATTTCTCATACATCCAAGGTTTCATTTGTGACTGCTAAGATTTGTAGTACCAGCTTCCAGAACTGGTTGCTGAACTTTTCTAGCCAGAACTCCTGTGGATAAATTCAGTATTTCCGTAGAGCTGGGTGACATGGTAGAGAAAGGTGAAACACGATTTAAATACCTACAATGCACCATTTATAGGCCGACACGGCTGACTCCTTCCCCGTGTCTCACCGTCTTTGTGGTGTTCTGTATGGTCCCAGACCAGAGTCACTGCACCAGCAAAGCCTCGAGAGACTGACAAAAGAGTGGCTTAAAAGAAAACAACAAAAACAAAATCCGCAAAGACATTATCCTATAGTCCACCAAGGCCTAGAGTGACGCAGTAGCAGCTGCCAACACATGCGGTTCCCATCCTCTCCGATTTTCAGTCCGAGGCGGTCAGGGTCAGCACAGGGTCCAGTGGGACTAATCTCTCACAGCACGTTGTTTTCTAACAGGTCAAGAAATGCATTCTGGGCATCCCTCTCCATCTGACTGTGATCTTCTCAAGGACAAAGTCAGGCTGACAGTACTCCACGGGGGTTTCGAGAAGAGGAGGGGTTGAGGGCCTTGGAGCCAGGTGCTGTGAATTCAAATCCTGCTTCTACTCTATACTTGCTGTGGGACCTTGGGCAAGTTACTTAACTTTGACTGTCTGGGTTCCCTCATCTATAAAACAGGGATGGCAACAGTAGCCACCACATAAGACTACTGTGAAGATTAAACGAGGTAACAGCACGTAACATGCTTAGCAGTGACTAGCAGACAGAACATGTTCAATGTATTACTTCATTTAATAAACATTTACACCGTCTGTGCCAGACACTATTCTAAGCACTTTCCCAATATTAACTCATTTAATCTTCATAACCCTTAAGGTAGGTATGATCTTCATTTTCAAAACAAGGAAACGAGTCACAGAAAGGTCAGGTAACTCGCACACGGTCATACAGTTGGCAGGTGGCAGAGGCGTGTGGCTCTAGCATCTCTCCTTCTGTGACACACAGCCCTAGCCCCATTCTCTGCACACAGACCGACTTAGTGAGCCCTGGTTGCACTGCTGCAGCCCTGAACATCCAGGACACATATGTTAATCAGAAGGTAAACCTAACCTCATTTTGAGGAGGCAGAGGGTAGAGCAGCATATTGGGGGTGGGGGGGGGGGAGGCGGGGATTTTTGAGAGTTAAATTTTTAGATCATGCAGAGGAAAGAAATGCTTTATCAGAGCAATTAGTCAAGGAAGGCTTAAGTCAAGGAAAAAGTAGGATTTAAAACCACACAAAGGATAGGCGTAGTAGGCCAGAGAAAAGAGGACTCTGAGGATATATGGCATGGCCTGGAGCTGCAGACAGCAGTGCCATTACAGGGCATGGAAGAGACTGGAACACAAGGCAACAGCACAGGAAGGAGCCCTTGAAGGGTCCTGATGCAGAAGATGAGGCTCCTAGACGCGATCCGTAAATCAACAGACAATTTTTTGAAATTTTAATCTTCTTTCATGACTGTCATTTAAACATTTCATGTTTGGAAGCATGATCCATCCCATTACATCCTTGAAGAATAAACAATATTGTGACTGTATAAATTTTAGTATATGTCTCAGGAAGGAACCACTGAACTAAGAAACAGAAATACTGTTATTCTATTTATTGTAATAAGGGTTTTTAAGGAACAGACATTTAGGACAAAGATTTTATCAAAATCACAAAACTAACAATATGTAATATCCAACGGCTTTAGCTTATGGAACTAAACTGAAACTCAGTGACAACCTGAAAAATGTGACACTTCTCAAGAATAATTAGATGGACCAGGTCTAAACTGTAAGGAAAAAGGGTGTGGAGTGCCACAAGACCCAGCCATTTCCCGTGACCCCCCGGGCGCAGTGGCAGACCTCTTCCGCTCTCACTCGCAGAGCGCAGGGCAGACCGAGCACAGGGCCTCCTGTCTGGGGCATTGTCTGAAATCTACAGGCGGGGCCCCTCCCTCCTGGTCCGCTTTATACTCACACACGGACGTGTCAAACACATGACAAACCCAGTCATTCATGGCTGCCTTTTTTGATCTGTCCGTAAGGGGGAAAATGAGTTAACTGAACTGGACTGAATTAGCTTGCTGAAAAATAAAATGTCTCTATTTATCGAAGTGTGGCACCAATTTGTGTTATCTTTCTCTTCAGACTGCTGTCCTCAGGTCAGACAAGATATTGAATAATGCAGTCTGACTGCTCAACTGAGCTGCTGACAGGTTAAGGGAAATGGTGTTTTTAACCAGGTATCAAATAAACCTGGACACGCTCATGTTGAAAAAGTCGCTACAAATTCAAACTTCAGAATTAAAAAAATGCAATTTAGAAATCCGAACTGAAGGAGTTTGGGGGGTGGCGGAGGATTTTAAATTAACTTTTAAACTGATAAAAATATTTTCAAGTCAAATTTTTAAAAATATTTTAAACTAGTCAACTGTTTTATCTTAACATTCTAAAGTTTTTAGGTAAAAGCTTATTTTTTACCTCGTGATATTTCCAAATTTTAAAGAATTTTTCCAAATGACCTCTAATTTTAAATTTTGAAATTAACAGTACTCAAATATATATAAGGAATCATTAGCATCTCTTCTATAACATCACTTAGTAATTTACTTTGAAGTTAGAATAAATCTTGAGTAAAGAAATAAGTAAACTCGTGAGAACTTGAAAGTGTCCTTCCATCTCTGCTGGGGCCTGGTCTCCCACACAGGCCAGAACAGCAAGCCCGTCTTTATAAAGCCATCAAATTGACCACTGCAGAAATCACTACGGCATTTGGCAGTGGTCTGAGTTTTTCCTTGTCCTTCCTTTTTTTTTTATAACATAAATACATTCTTTAGGAGCAAGAATACCTAAGAAAGGGAAGAGACTACTGAGAGTGAAAAGTATAAAGCGCTTGTCAAGACAAAACATCTCCACAGAAGAACAAAGATCTATTAAAACTGATTAACTAGCTGTCTTGTGAGTATAAGGCAATGCGCACGATGTAAATTCCTCGCTCTAGGATTTTAAATCTTTCAATGAGAAGTCACGTAACAACACCTGAAGCTCTTTCAAAGGCATTTAAAAACAAGTGTTATTACATCTTCCACAAAGTCTTTTTCCAAGCCCCAATACTGCTGAAATTATAAGGTTCAGTCTATTTTGGCCTATAACTTGGACCCATTTTGTATTTAGTAAATGAATTCAAGTTATTTGCAAAATCCAGGAGCTGTCTCACCTGGCTGGGGTGGCGCAGAGACGGGAAGAGGGAGCACAGGAGTAACTTTCTCAAACACCATCCGGTTCCTTCTGGTGTATGGGAAATAAGCACAACTTTAAACCGTCACAGACGAACTTCTGACGGTAATTATTTTCAAAGGAGAGCATCCTATTGATTTTGTTTAACTGAGGGAGTGGGCTCCAGAGACCTGGGGCTTCGCTTTGGTGACAAATATAGTGGAGGAGGAGAGGTATAAATGGACAGCTGTAACATAACATAAAATCTTTAATAAGTCTGAAAAACAGGAAAAAGAAAAATGCCCCATTTACAGTGAAGCAAGGGCAAAGGATAATGACACCAAGCCGAACAACCAACTGATATTTACCGGATTTTAACCATGGCACCAGAAACCTTTCTGAGTGGTTTACATGTTTCCTCACTCACTCCTGGTAACAATCCTATGAAGTGAGTGCTACTTTTATTTCCGTTTACAGCAGAGGAAAAAGGCACAGAGAAGTTAAGAAGCTTTCCTAACATAACACAGTTATTGGGTGGCAGAGTCAGGATACAAAGAAAGGCAGCCAAACTCCACAGTTCAAGATCTTTAGCCAAAAATTGGACTACTTCCACACAGTGCTCTGAACTGCTCCGACGCCTGTGAGCTCAGAGATGCCTGGTTTCAGGGAGTCCAAAACACTTTCCTGAGGAGACTTCCAATCAGAAGTGACCAAGAAAAGTCCAACACTTAGACCATCTTAAGGAGACAGAACAAAGGCTGAAAGGCAACAGGTTTTGAACTACCTGTGCCCCTTCCTGCACCCCAGGAGACTGACCTCTGGAGAGCACACCACTTGCAAAGTCCCCTTGCCCATCGACTTCCAGTTACGCTCTGCCACTGGGAGGTCCCTGCATGCGGCTGGAGGGCAGAAAGAAGGGGATTCCCAGCCCGACCCCATCACAGCCCCTCTGAGGTCCCTCCCTGCTGCGCAGTAGTTGCAGCAGCATCTCCTCTACGGCCACAGCTGCAGCTAGGTCCCTCATCCCCAGGCATGGCAGGCCCTTCCAGACACTGCTGGTCCCTGGTGCTCTGTTTTCCCTCCTTGGTGTCCTTAACCCTACATCCCTCTGTTAATGGTCTCCTAAACTGCCTTCAGTTATGCGTTTGAGTGCGTCACTTGTTTTCTGCTGGGACCCTAAGTGACAAAAGAATATCCAGTAAGTGCCATATGTTATTCACTTAATAACTTGAAATGGTTAAGGACAAAGGTTTGTTCTATTTATCTATTAGAAAAAAAGAGAGGAGAACCAAAAAAACCCAATATATCACAATTATTCACATTCCCTTTTCCCTTCAATTTCTGGCTCATGCTTGATAACTATTAACACTATTTTTTTTTCTTCTCAAAATATACAGTCTCCTACTTTGTAAATGAGAATTCACTGCTAGCAATAAAAAAAATTCCTGGCCTTCACTTAACAACACTTTTCATTTACAGAGCCAGACTACTTTATGTTCAAAGTTACTTTCAATTTAGGATTACATTATTAAGGATTGATTGCTCCTGCAGTTTTGAAACGATATAATTGCTTTAGGTGAGTTGGATTTGAATATCACCTCATTCATATACTGCCTTACAATTTATAACACATTTGCACAAACAGAACTTCTCTAAACGTGTTTCCGAAGGAAGTAATCAATCAGGTGGGATTCAGTTAGCCACGGTAAGACCTCATACAATCAAAATCCCGTCTCATCGCTCTCACCTTCTGACTTTCTCACGCCCTCACTCCCATGGGACGTGCTTTGTGGCCCTCCACTATCACCCTCATTGTCTCCTGATCCATTTGTATTGGCTCATCTCTCACCAGAGCATAGTTACAGCCCGCTGTCCCTCAGACATCCCACCATTTTTATTTTGCCAGCCTCTCATCCCTCGCAAGTAACTCCCGCTGACTTTGTTCCTTTACTCACTCACCTCCTATAATCTGACACACATACCTGACCACCAATGCTCATTGCTTCTTTTATGAAGGGCACCAACAAACTATTTTCACCTAAGGCAATACCCTCACTCTCCTTAACCTCGCAGCTCCATTGGATACCAATGACTGTTCTTCTTGAGACTCTCTTCTGTGATCTCCTGTAGCCTAAATTTTCTCTCATGTTTCCAATTCTCTTTTTCCTTGTCATCTTCCTCTTTTCACCCCTAAATAGAAAACATTGGCTATTTCTTATGGTTCCGTTTTCAGATCTCTTTTTCTTCTCTACCTTGGTGATTTCATATTTTCCAACTACCACCACCAGAACATTGATGACTGCTAAATCTTTTATATTCAACCACAATCACTGTATCCTTTCTAATACCACCTTTACAAACGTCTACTTAGTCAATGCTTGGATATCCTACCTGTACCTCAAAGTTAGCATGTCTCCAACCAATCAGCATCTTGTCTTCTATATCAGCTCTGATCTTCCTCCTTCTGGTACAACCAGTCTCCTGGTCACCGAAGGTAAAGCCTCAGAGACACTCTCGACTCCAGCCTTCAGCTTGCATGCCTCATAAAAGCTGCCAGATTCTGCCCACCCAGCTTCCAGACATGGATCGCTCATTGTTTCCTTGATACTCATTTTCACTGCTACCTTTCTGATCACAGGACCACATTACCTCCAGCCTAGACTATTCCACAGCCTCTTCATAGTCTGCCAATCCTCCCTGTCCACTCCAGCCCATGCAACAAGGCAGGGTAGAGAGTGTCAAAGCTCAGGTCTAACCTCATTACTCATCTGTCAAAAAACTTGTGGCCTGCAACTTCCTCCTGAATAATAACAAAATTCCTTAGCCTGGCTTTCCAAGCCTATTGGATTTGACTCAATTTATCCTTCCAAACTTGTTGGCCACCACCTGGCATACAGGTACAACCTATTTAACTGCTCTAAATTGATATTTTACTTTTAGTTAAGAAATAGAAATACCACCAACTATTTCAAAGAATTAAGACTAAAACAAGGTTAAAAGAAATGAATATGAAATGTTTTGTATGACAAAGTGCTATTCAAATATAAGGTATATGAACCTAGATACAGACCTTAAAGCCTCTATAAAAATTAACTCAAAATTGACACCACACCTAAATGTAAAACACAAAACTATAGAACTCCTAGATGATACCATAGGAGAAAATCTAGACGACCTTGGGGATGGTAATAATTTTTTAGATATAACACCAAAGGCATGATCCATGAAAAAAAAAAACTGATAAGCTGGACTTTCATTAAAGTTAAAAATTTCTGCTCTGTGAAAGACACTGTTAAGAAAATGAAAAGATAAGCCACAGACTGGGAGAAAATATATGCAAAGGATACATCTGATAAAGAACTGTTGTCCAAAATATACAAAGAACTCTTAAAACTCAACAAGAAAACAAAAACCACAATTTAAAAATGGGCCAAAGATCTCAACAGACACCTCAACGAAGAAGACATACAGATATAGATGGCAAAAAGGATATGAAAAGATGCCCCACACTATGTCACCAGGGAAATACAAATTAAAACAACGAGATACCACTATACACAAATTAGAATGGACAAAATCCAGAACACTGACAACACCAAATGCTGGCAGAGATGTGGAGCAGCAGGAACTCGCATCCATCACTGGCGGGAGTGCAAAATGGTACAGCCACTTTGGAAGACAGTTTGGCGGTTTCTTACAAAACCACACATATTCTTACCATGCAATCCAGCAACTGTACTCCATGGTATTTTCCCAAAGGAGTTGAAAACTATGTCCACACAAATGTTTACAGAAGCTTTATTTATAACTGTCAAAACAGTTGAAAACTATGTCCACACAAATGTTTACAGAAGCTTTATTTATAACTGTCAAAACTTGGACGTAACCATGATGTTCTTCAGCAGGTAAATGGATAAATAAACTGGTATATCCAGACAATGGAATATTATTCAGTGCTAAAAACGAAATGAGCTATCAAACCATGAAAAGACATGGAGGAACCTTAATGCATGTTACTAAGTAAAGAAGCCAATCTGAAAAGGCTGTATGATTCCAGCTATATGACATTCTGGAAAAAGCAAAAGCTATGGAGACAGGACAATGAAAATACTCTGTATGATATTATAAAGGTGGACACATGTCCTCATACATCTGTCAAAACCCATAGAATATACAACACAAAGAATGAACCCTAATGTAAACTACGGACTTTGTATAATTGTGATGTGTGGATGTGGGTCCATCAATTGTCACAAATGAATCACTCTGGTGGGGGATGTGGATAATGGGAGAAGCGATGCTTGGGGGTAGGGAGCATATGGGAAATCTCTGTACCTTCCGCTCAATTTTGCTATGACCTAAAACTGCTCTAAAAAGTAAATTATTATTTTTTTAAGTTTGCCTTTTGTATATCTATCAAATTCCACACCCCTTTCTACTATAAACTACCTGAAGGGAGGAAGGATATCTCACTAATCTTTTCAGTCCTTGCATCTGACACAGTGCCGAGGGCATGCCAGATGCTTAACAAATGTATGTTGAATAAATGAATAGCCAGCGCTTAATAAAGACTTGTAAAAACTGGGCTAATAGTTGACTGAGTAAATCAACAGTAGGTCAATATAAGTTTCAACAAGATATCAAGTCCCCAAAGAGCATAAAGAATTGTTTTTCTAACAACAAAAATTACTTATATCTAGACCTGATAGTATACCAGTGGAATGTTTTTCGGTTCTTTTTAAGAGAGGAAGAATTATCCCAACTTATAACTGCCAATATCAATTGAAATAAGTTTCAAATTGGTGACTTCCAACGAGAGCAATTCAACTACCGAGTTTATCCAGTTTACCAACCAGGTCTACCAGTTTATGTATTTGAGCACAGTATAAATTGATTTGAGATTTTTCTAAATCCTGAAAACAGTTATTTATTCCATAAAGGTTCAATGTTAAAGCAGTTTAAGAAAATGTTCTTTAATGATCCTCTTTACAAAAGCCCTAAAAAATGAAGTGTCCAAAAACAGATTCCACTAGTCAACAGAACCTTTAGCGCATTTCAATTATGTTTATTACACATGTAAACACAACTTAAGAGGCAAGGTACAACTCATATTGTTTTCTTTCTTTTCAGAAAAAAAGAACTCAATACCAAATCTAATTAATGATATTATAGATTAAACTATTACATTATCTCTCCTGGGACTGGGCATGAACACTAAATTCCTGGATGGCAAAATAGAACCGAATACATAAATGTCTATGGGGATTAACAGTAATTTACTTATTAATAGTCTCACAGGATACCTTTATGAGATCTCACAGGCAAGACAATTAAAAATTGTGGTCAGTGACACCAAGATCATGGACAGCAAATTCAGACCTAGCTGCTTTTCTATCACGATTAGTAAGGAAAATGTTGAAGGACTCTCAAAACTTCAGGATTTAAAGGTATCTATGAAATTAAGGGATATTTCATCAAGAATATAATATTCCACCAAGTTTAACCTACTACTGTCTTCCAGTGCAGAAAAGAAATAATTATTTTAAATATAGTCAATCAGACAATTAACAAATTTCCAAACATCTGCCATATGGACTCCAAAAGTTCTCCATTCCTTCGAATGCTTCTCAAAATTTTTCTCTTTAGTACTCCTAATACATGAGAAGAAATCCAGCAACAGGCATAAAATTTCCTTGACATCTCAAATTTAATAAAAATTCAGGTGGATTTTTGTACTTTACTCATACCATAATCATGTTTCTCTTGATACAAAAAGAATCTTTTCTCCCTCAATCTTTAGGAAAACTGTCAATCTGGAGGCTTGTTGTATTTACCCTGTTGCTCTGGGTAGGCCCTGGTCCACTGCCTGCCATATAGCCACTGGAGTCTATTTAGGGGTTGGAGGAGGATCAAGTCTGTTTATTTTAGAAGCAGAACAGTGAAACTGGAAAGGAGTGATGAGAACAAGGCACCAGGGCCCCTGACAGGGCCAGACCCAGCACAGGCTCTATCTGTCCTGTGATCAAGCTGACTCAGCACCCTCCACCAGCCTTTTCCTGTGAGGGGAGGTTAAGGACAAACTGGGCAGAAGCAACTCTTCCACGAGGGTGGGGGCGAGACATGTTGGCACTAGGCCCCTCTGGACTAGGCAAAAAAGGCCTTTGGCCAAGAGTATCCCAAGCTGCGCTGTCTGTGCCTGGAACAAAGCCAAGTTCTGGAGAGGAAACCTGGTACTCTCTGGTCACCAGGAAGGCCTCAGGTGTTCAAGAACACCCTGTAATAAGGGCCCTGGCCAGAAGGCACCTTCTTCCCCAAACTCAGTCATCACTGGGCGGCCTTCAAGAAGGGATACGTAAGGCAGCCAAACCTCCCGGGGCCCCTCCATTGGGTGACACAGGCCCCAGACTCCTGTGCATACTCCTCGGGAGCAGAGCTGTTGCGGTGACTCGGGGATTTCTGGCCACTCCATACCCCAAGCTGGGAAGTCTTAAAACTTTCTAGGCTATCAAGAGCTTATTTAACAGGGCTACGAAATTGCAAAATTATGCTGGAAAAGAATATGTTGTTTTGTATAAAAATACACTCACCAGTGCTCCCCCCAAAATAATGAATACGATGATCTTATTGGAAATTGTACATTATACTATCTACCTCTCAGCCAGCATCTTCTGAATACTTCCGTATTACAAAAAAAACTATTCAAGAACATTTAAAACACAAGTATTCACTGATTTTAAAAGTGTACCTTATAGTATTTGCAAATTTCTGATGCCACAAAAATTTCCTCCTTGTCCTGTTCCTATAAGCTATCTAATTAAAATGACTTTTCACTGCAGAATGTTTTTGTTCTGAATCTAAAACCACACTTAGAAATGTGGTCTTGGGCTGGCCTGGAGGCACAGTGGTTAAGTTTGCACGTTCTGCTTTGGCTGCCCGGGATTCACTGGTTCAGATCCTGGGTGTGGTCAAGTCATGCTCTGGCAGGCATCCCACATAAAATAGAGGAAAATGGGCATGGATGTTAGCTCAGGGCCAGTCTTCCTCAGCAAAAAGAGGAGGATTGGCAGCAGATGTTAGCTCAGGGCTAATCTTCCTCAAAAGAAAAAGAAAGAAAGAAATGTGGTCTCACGGGCATCTTTCTTCGATTTCATGTGTGTGTATTCCTGTCCAGGTCCATATCATATATGTAAGAGCAATGTCACTGTTCTCTGAGTTTTTCTAAAATTGTATTTCTATCACATCACTCATTCACCGAAAAGTCTTTATATTAACTATGCAATTAAGTGCAAATTCTTCATTTTGGTAAGCTCTTAGTAATAAGGTCCCATCTCCACTACTATCTACAATCTCAACAGTTCTAGGTAGGCTAGGTCCATGAGAGCCACTTAAGAAACTCATTTTTACCTCATTGCCTTTTCTCATTTTAATCTCCATTCATAAAAGCCATCCCTTATTTTGAAGTTCTAAAACAAACATCTTTATTTTAGAATGTCACCTTAATATATACTGCCTAGTATACTGTCTAAAGATGGAAGGCACAAGGGGAAGACACTATAAGATCCCACCCATCCCTGTCAGTGCAAGAGATATTATTCCATAAAATAAACTGCTGACAATCCAAAAATACCTTACACTCAAATTTTGGCTACGTATCTTTTTCTATTAAATGAAGAATATTCATTCTTTAAAACTAGAGTGAGAAAACATTAAAGATACAATTAATATTATTTCAGGCATATTAAAGAATCTTGAGTCCAGATACTTGAGTAGAATCTTATACTCTTGGTGAAAAACAAAGAGAAAAGAGGGCACTTTCATTGACAAAGGAATGAAAGCGCCACCCTCCAGATCTTGGTTAGAAGGCATACGCTAGCGCCCGTGTGAGTTCCCTAGGGCAGGGACTCTGCTCCCAAAGGGGACTCTGAACTGGTCTGGAGTTTTCCATAAGCAGTATTTATCCTTCCTACTGTACTAGTTTGAACTGCCTTCTTTAACAATTTAAACTGAGTTCAGGCGTCTGAGTTTAGGAAATACTTATTGTGGTTTAAGGAAAGCCCAAGCTTCCACACCTACCCTGTACTGCCATTATTGGTGCTAGGCAAGAATTTCTGAACACTGATTCTACAGCAATATTGATTATTATACTTTGCCTTGTAATAAAATAGATTTTCTACCTAATACTCGGAATATAGTTTTACTTAATTTCAATGTGATTTATTTCACCAAAGATTATTATTGAACATACAGCTTAACAGAAACCAGAAAAACTAGCAAGTTTGTTTTCTGCCAAATGTATGTCCTTTATCAGTCAGTGAAAAACATGAGCTCCTGAATTCTACTTTAAGATTTTTTAAGTTGAGAATATATTATTACTTGGAATAATTTCATTTAACTTATTTAAAGCAATTGTTATATATTCTTAGACGCTGCGCAATAAGATCATAGCAAGAGCTCTCATTTCTAGGTCCACCATGCGGCAAATGCTCCCCTCGGCACTTTGTGTGCATTACATTATTTAACCTCTTCTCCAACAGCAAAGTTGTTATCCCCATTTCACAGCTAGCAAAAATGAGGCTTAGAAAGGTTAAGCAAGGTCACAGGGCTGTTCAACACACTGTAATTCAGATCTGAATCCTAAACCTGAACTTTTAATACCTATCTTATTCTCCCTTCATAATATTGTACTATTACTAAATTTATATTTTCATGTTACACTGTAAAAGCTTCAGGTGGAAGAAGTTAATCAAATATATCTTCTGAATCAAATATTTAATTATGTTCAGTATGATTTCCATTTTTAATTAATTTGGGGCATTTAATTTCTTTGAAAACAAAAAAATCTATATGAAACAAATACACTGTACACCTCAACAGCTGATTAAGCTGAACACCCATTCCCACCCCAGGCTCCAGAACAAAGAGGTCACGTTAAGGCAGAGCTGCTGCGGGCGCTCGCTAATTGGCTCCCTGGTAGCCTAAAGCAGCAAGCGCACTTCCTGGGGAACCCACCAGGCAGGGAATGACAGACATAGAGCACAGCTCCAGGCTCCAACTAGAAAAGAAACACTAAAATCACTAGTAGTTAGGAGAGAGCTAATGATGTAATAGTATACAGTCACTATTTACAAAATATTCCTTCAAAATGCATTTCACAATTTTTTTAATGAGCTTTCCTGCTATTTACTAAAACAATTGTCTACCCACTCATTCCCCAACTTACGAAATCACGTTCAATGGTCAAGAACAAGCTCAAAGGCCCGTTCCATGAAGAGGCATTTCCTGATTTCCAGTGGACTGCTCTACCTTTCCACAGCAAACTCCACGCTCAACACAGCCACTCTGCTTGGATGACAGGTCATGGCTTCCATCTCTCTCTCCTAGCAGCCACTAGGACTTTAGTCCTCTATGAATCAACACCACCACCCCCAGCCCTAATAGAGCTTTACATACATAGCTGTTAAAACAATTTTAAAAACTGGCAATTTGAATTAAGTTTTACTCTTAGAAGGCCAAGCTGATTTGTGTAATTGCTATTTAAGTGGTAACAGCACTTTTGTCAGAAAGATTTATAAGCTTAAAATATATAAAATACACTTTTTTATTTGATGTATATTATATTTAATATAATAACTATTTATATAGCACATTTTAAGATTTATTTATAATTATGTTATAAAATATAATACTATATTATATTGAGTGCATTAAGTCAAAGAACAACAGTTTATCCTTAAAATACAAGTTCAAGGAGACATTTTATATGTCTGGATCCTAATATTCTTAGAAACTAGTTAAATGACTATAAGGAAAATCATTTCATAATCAAGTTAATTGCTTTATTTAGCTATTTAAAAACACCCTGGCCACAGGTAACACTATCACCGTATATTAAATATATAGAAACAGCACTTGTATTTCAAAAGTTAAAGCTTTCTTCTTATGAAAAAAAAACTAACCACAGGTGATGAGGTCATAGTGGCCCAAGTGGAAATGCACTAAACACAGACTCAGGGGGCCTGGAAGAAGTGGTGTACACAGAAGGAAAGGCTAAGTACACAAGACCCAGAAGTTATCCTCTCAGTGAAAAGGGGTCCTACAGGGACAAGATGTGCTAAAGCCAAAACCGCTGGAGAGGAGTATGTGTAGTAATCACAGTGCTAAGGTGAACACACTTTCAATGCAGAAATCCATAAGGAGTCACAGAAATTTGCCTTCTTATGTTCAAAGAAGGCAAAGTGTGTTTCAGTGATCAAAACCAAACTCTCAAGAACTGTTACTGTTTTGATACTAACCTGCTGGCCTTCAACAACTTACACCTAATCCCTATTCTCCAAAACAAAAATCTAAAATAAACAGGACAGCACCTCATTACAAACAAAAAAGAAAAAACTCAAGACTCTCCATCAAGACTAAAATGCCAAGTTGGATTCAAAGACTACAGATATGTTGCTGTAACACGTAGTTTTACAATGCTGTGTTGCATCAGATTTAAGATATTGCTTGAAGACACATCCTTGGAATAATCCTGTTTCTTCTCCCTTAGCCAACATCCCCCCTCCACATACACACACCAAAACAGAATGGTTAAGTCCTGTCTGTTTTAGCCCAGAAATATTTCTCAGAGACGCTCCCTTCTTTTTCATCCTCACTGCAAAGTGACCTCCATCAACTCTCACTTCAACAACTCAATAACTTCCTAACTAGTTTTCCTCCCCTTCCCCACTCCTGGCCCCAGCAAATCCCCTCTGCCCTAGGGCTATCTAAGATATTACTTTGATCAAGTCACAATCCAACTTAAAAATCTTTCATGTTCCCCCAATGCCTATACAATGTCCAGTCTCTAGCATGGAATTCAGATCTAATCTTTACATGCCTGTTTCTATGAGCTCTAAGAGCAGGATCTGTATCTTAATAACCTCTGATTTCCTTGTATATATTAAATATTCCAAAAATAATGAAAATGAAAATATCATTTGATGATCAGATCTGAAATTCAGAAAAAATCACTTGATGGACTGGAGTAGCCACACTGAGGAGACAACGGAACGAATCAGGAGACCCGGAAGGGCTTTCTTTGTATTCTTAATCTTCAGAGTAGAACACGTTCATAACAAAGATTTGCTGAGTGTGAGAGCTTTCAGAACCAAAACTCAATTCAAACCTTAACAATTTCAGATTTATACAAGAAATAACTGGACCAAATATTTGCAGTTAGGAACGCCAGTCTCAGAAGCCTGGAAGGTAGCACAGGCACATGACGGGAGGGACCTGCATACATTACGTAAAATTCAAACTGGTCAAGGAGAGTCCTCTCCAGCATAGACCCTGACAGTTCTAAAGTGGATCAGAAGAGCAAGGTCAATCTGGAATAGGCGATTTTAGCTGATGGGCCATAGGTGAAAAATAAACAGAACAATAAATCTCTAAAACAATTTAGAATCATATAAATTATGTGTTTCCAATGTATTTTTCTCAAAATACACATGTTCGTTAATGGCAATTAACAAATATTATTAATCTAAATGTAACAAGCTTCTCTGCTTCTTGGTTTTACAGAAAAATAATCCTCTCAAATTCTATCTTAAAAGTTAAACCAAAAAATTTACATATTGATTTACAAAAATGACTGCACTGGGGTCAGTGGAATATAATCTTAATACTTTCCTATCAGAAACCTCAAGAGGACTTACATACTATATCTTGCATTTGATCATATCATAACAACCTGTTCTCTTTAACTACTGGACTCGTTATGTGTTATCCTATGTCCAGTGCCTAAGAGCTCGTTAATTACCTAAACTATATCTCCATAGGTCTTGTTAATTACCCGTCTCCTGTCTCAGAGGACCTTGTTAATAACTTGTACAGTCTCTCTAAAGAGGTCCTAACAACACATTAAAATTAAAGATGCTTTTCTTTTAGCACCTGTCAAGTGCTGTAAATTGAGAAATTTTCACATCAGTTTATTAGCCTACAGTAGTTTTTGTGGATTTTTTGGGCTTGTTTTCTTCTCTCTCACAGAATCTCTCTCTACCCCAATCTCTCAGCTCAAAAATAATAATAACTTAGCAAAGTCTGTCCTTTTTTGTTACGCAGCTTTTTTTGTTTTCAATTTTGACGTCTATAAATATCAATTTGCATTACTGAGTTAGCAAAAGGATGGCATGGTTGGTATCTGCAAATTAACCCACTGGGAGATGTACCAATTAATAAGAGCTATTATAATAAGTATTAGGATGACAAAGGGTAGAAAAGTTTCAAGTAGTGTCTGGGGAGTTAAGCATAAAAGTTCTAGTTAGTGTTAAGGGAACTAATCACATTGCATACTTCAAGTTCCCAGTCATTGTTCCACTGGATACATTCTGTAAATCCCTGGGCACTAATGGATTAATGGGTCTAAAAATCATCTCAAAAGTTTTTGTTTTCTGTCACAAATGAGGCTACAAATTTTCAGCTGTGTAAAAGATGTAGAGACTGCCATGAATAATAGGCAAATTATCTTTATTAGACAAATATGAACAAAAAATAAATACTGCTTTTAAAATGAACCTTATGCATGTTAAGGTTTATTAAGCCAAAGACTGAGCTTTAAACTTATACAGGGAAAAAAATGTCCATAAGGGGTGTTGTAAACTGAAGGTTTTATAACAACGAATAGGATCTTTTGTTTAGGATCATTTATTTACTACAACTTTTTAAAATCAAAATGTAAGCCTACAGTAAACAGTCTATCATTTTTTATGGACATGTTACGTAATTTCATAATGGTGACATGTTTATAAGCCTATAGTGATTTTTGATTTGTGATAATTACAAACACATTTACATACACACTCTAGGTAACCAATTTTTTGTAGCTTCTAAGAGAGGTATGATACAACCACAGAGGGGGATTGACTAGTTAAGGAAGGAGGGAGAGACGGAGCGAAAGAGGAAAGTAGGTCAACCTGATCCCAAAAGTAAAAGGCATACTGTCATGAAAAATTACAAAATATTAGTCATAAATATGAGGTTTTGACCTTAGACACTATTACCATACTGCCCTAAAAAATAACTATTTGGTCTAAGATCATCAGCTCAGAATTAGACAGGTTCTTCCCCAGCAAGTACTGCAAATGGAAATATACGTATATATGCTCTAATAAAATCAGTAATACTAGGAATAATATTATAAAACATACCATAAAGTTATCACAGAGCAACTAAGAGTCTGCTACATGGTATTCACAAGCACAGTACAGCAGAAAATAATAAAGGGAAAGCACGTTCTCTGGCCAAGTCACAAATAGAAGGATGTTCCCAAAACAAAATTCTCTGATAAAAATACCTCCCGTAAGTTCTTGCTCTCCCCTGAGTTGCCCTCTAACATCAAACAACTTTAGCTCCTCATACAGAGTATGCTTATATTATTGACTCTATTTTTTTTAAATTTCAGAATAAGACATACACAACCAATTTTCTCCTTATATTAATGAATTTCCTTGACCAGGTGGAGTTCTTCAGTCCTGAACTTTTTCATGGAGCCTTAGAAGAACATACATTACAGAGTTTCTCTTCAATTTATGATAGGTAGCATACAAATATAAGCATATTTTTTAAGTGTCATTCATCAGTACTGACGCCTAGATTTCACCTAAATCCTGAGAAACAATTCATCCACAGATGCCATAAATATTTACGAGGCAGACATTTCTGCCTGGTCTTCAATGCCTACTATGATTTAGATGTTTCTTACGTATTCTGCCAAATCCCACACTCCTCTCCACGTCCCTGGGTTAGTCAAACCGATCTTCTTACTGTGCCCTCTACCTTAGTCAGGGGCCTATCAACTAGGAGTCTGCCAGCACAACTCCTGATTCCTAGTCATAAATACGTACTTACTGAACTCTTATGAAATAGATGATATAATTTAGATCAACAATTTTTAAACCTGAGTGAGAATCAGTGGGAAGTTTTAAGAATGCTGATTTTTATTTCAGGGCCCACTCACTAAAAATTCTAATTCAGTCTGAGTTAGGACCTAACACACTGTAGTTTAAAAAGAAATCCCCAGACACCCTTGATGATCAGCACAGAGGACACACACTGACCTATGTGCTGTGGGGCACCCACAGAAGAAGATTCAGCACAAACATTAAGAAGCTTATATAGCTTGCTTGGAAGACTAAAACCTAGACACACTAAATATCATATAGCAATTACGTTCTATATCACCAGAAATCCAAAGAAGGGAACACCACGTTATCAATCAAAAAAGAATTAAAGAGTTTTTAGCATCAAAGACAGCTAGGATCAGGACCCTCAGACATAAGTTAACTGTGCCTTCCACGATCCAGCCAAGGATTAGAGACAGCAAGGCTTACAAAGACCTCAGTGTGGAGTGGTGCGTAGGGAAGTTAACTCACCTGGAACAAAAAAAAGCCTAAAATACAAGAATCCTTGGGAGTTAGAAAGAACAATTTAGATTTGGTGTTGCAAACCTGTGGTTCTTAAACTTTTCTGAACTAGGCTTTCTTAAACAGAACAAAGGGTACTACGGCCCCTGTGCCCTACATGCTAAATAATAATAATGCTAAGTGCTATACTAAACATATGCAAAAAGTGCAGTAACAATGTTCTGAGAATTATCACTCAGTTTCTTCAATCAGTTATTCTTGGTTAGGAAGCGTTCCACATGCATTCAGGGACTCAAAATGCATGAGTTTTTATCTTATGGCTCTGCTCTTCTCAAAGATCTGCATTCAGCTAGTGCAGGGTGTAGCAAACTATTTCCGTAAAAGGCCAAATAAATATTTTTGACTTTGCAGGCCATATAGTCTCTGTCATAACTACTCAACCCTCCCACTGTAGCACAAAAGCAGCCATAAACAAATGGGCGGGCTGTGTTGCAATAAAACGTTATTTACAAAAACAGGCAGCAAGCCAGATTTCGCCCACAAGCCTGGTGTGCCAACCCTTGGTGTAGGGTATGGAGGAGGAGAGGTGACACGGAGGACTGCCCAGGAGGTTTTCACAGACAGACCTGACAGTGGAATGCATCTCTTCCACTAACTCTGCAGTAAGCCAGAGCTTGGTCACATGTCCCCACCTAACCAAACGGTCCAGCTGTGTCTCTGCAAAAAAAAGCAAATCTGGTTTGGTGAATAGACCCACCTATTTCCACTTTCTAGTGGAAAAATAGCCTAGTGTTAAAGATGAACTGGTTGTGAGTAAATTATTGAAAATGGTATAACAAACGTGCAGGTATTTTTTTTTGAAAATAATATACTGCTGATGCAAAAAAGCATTACTTCACAAATTGTGAGGTTAACTACACAACAAATTAGTGGATACTGACGATGCTAAACTACCTGTGATTTATAATTAAAAAGCAAGAGTAGCAGCAATTCTAAAATGCAAACAACTCAACACCAATAATAAAGTGATAAAATATTTTCCTGAAAGTTACAAGAACTCCAACTAATTTTCACGTACACCTGTAATAGGAGTTTTGCAGCATGCCAAGTGTTAGATAGTATCCTAACTTCTCCGAACTAGCACGGATGGCACACATAGTACTGTGTACTTACCACACTCAATTCAGTTTCCTCTAGATCCACAGTTAAACCATATTTCTTAAGTGGCGGCACTGAGGTTAGGACATAACTGAGCTCTGGCCAATGGGGCGTACGTGGAAGCAACACACACCACTGCCAGGCGTGGCCACTTGTGATCCTCCACTCTCTTTCCCTGCTGCATGACCTTGGAAGCCACGTGTCAAATGGAGCATCACAAGACGGAAGAAGCCTGGTTCCTGAGCAGCTGTGCAAGGCACCCACTTCTCCCATCCCCATCCCAGTGAACTACACTGTGACAAAGAGCAATGGACTTTTACTGTGACAAGCCACTGAGATCTGGGGCTGTTGATTACACTTGATAACCTAGCCTAACTAATACAGAGTTCTTTAATAAACTCTAGAAATGTGCTATTTAGGGTATGAATATCAAATTTTACTAGTCTTTAAAACTCACTTAGATTTCTAATAATGTTTAGCTGTACATAAAAATGCACATATTTGCCTTTATGGACCTGTTGTCAGTATCAGAAAGACCTTCACGGCCTCCACTGGGCTGGAAGCAGGAGACTAGGGGAACGAAAGCATTTCAGGAAACTGACCTGCTATACTGTGTCCATTCATTCAAAAAACCCTCCTCTAACACCAACCACCTACCAAACAAATTTAGGGCAGATGAATGAATGAAGGCAGGCCCTGCCCTCGAGTTGTTCACGGTGGTGGGAGGGGAAAAAGTGACTGGTCTGTTAGTGAACAATGGGATACCCACATAAAGTAAGACCACGTAAGAAAATGCTGCAGCACAGGACGTGTAAGAGGAGGGAGGGTCTCAGAGAAGAGCGGGCATGCAAGAGGAAAGAGACGGAGATTCAGTAACTGCGGGGAAAGGTTTCAAAGAGCCCTGCTCTTTGTTGAAACAACGCAGCAAAAAGCCTAACTCATTTCCTCTATCAGTTTTATGCAAGGCTACGGGATCTACTCCAAGAACAGAAGCAAAATGCACTATTTTTTGTGATTTACAAGGTAATTTCTTCAGGTGGACTTACACTAAGAAACAAAAACTCAAACTTTTAAGGAAGCGTTCCTTAGTACTTTAAAATTTTCGGCATAAAGAAAATTCTCCAGTTTTAATCATCCACATTATTCACCTGGAGGGTAACAATATGATTCCCATGCACCTGCAACCACAGGTGAGCCAGTTCACTCACAAAGAACAAAATCCAGTTCCACAGGTATGTATTTTACCCTTAACTTTGTTCATCATTCTCACAAACATCGGTCAAGAGTCCAGGACATTCTGTAAATAGATCTACTTAGCACAACTGGAAAAAAAGGAATTCACAGCACGTGTCCTAGCAATGTGAGTCTATAGCTTCAAAAGCACACTTGGTTATTAATGTGAGAAATCTAAAATGTCCCATACAACTGAGGGACGATACTGGGAGGGTAAATAGGAATACACCGTTACATAAAGACAAAACTACCTCGACTATATCCTCCCAATTTCCACTCAAGATAAAGCTGCTTTCCAAAAATTTAAACTGTACTCTCTTCCTGAATCTATTTATATTCAATCCTTCTTTCTTATACTATTAATTAAAGAGCTACTCCTTTATTACAAATGTTTTACATTTACCACAAAGATGGTTTGTGACACCAAAAGGAAGAGTAACTTCCCAGGAATCTATAAACATTTCTGTCCTCATATCTGGCATCTCACAGAACACGAAGATGAAAGAATATGAAGAAGAGAAAGTCTTAAACTTAAAAATCTATTGTTTTTTACATATTTGCAATCATTTTATATATATATGATGAAATAGCTCTAATTTTGATAGACAGCATTAGTACTGAAGTACCCCAAAACAAAACCTTAATCTGGCAAAATGCCACACTCTTAAAACCTGTGGCCGTCATGTAAATAGCCCAAGTACAGGGCAATTAACGATTTGAGGGTACTTATTTTTCCATAGGCTCCCCAAATTTAAAAACATTATTTTCCTCCCATTTCCCATTTTTCTTGCTTTTCTTTTACTCTAAAAATCATATAAATTATCCAATCTCTAAGTTATCTCAGATAGTTGTTTTCAACAATCGTCTTCAAAAAAAGTTCAGCACGGATGGCAAAAGAGCAAATATATATATATATTTTCCCCTTTAATTTAGGACTTAATGCAACATGTGGAGTACACTATGTAAAATATCAACATAAAATATCTGAGAATCAAAACTATGGGCTCCTTAAGAAAATATTAATACCATATGATAAAGCATATTTGTTTGGAGTATAGTCTATAAAGAAAACTGAACAATATTTTCTAAAGCCATAGTAAATAACCATTTATTGCTAAAAGAAAACAACAGAAATACATACTCCCCTTTGAAAATTTTAAATGCATGTTTTAATGTCATTAGAAGATTAGAGAGGTGAGAGCAGTCTAAAAGGTTTACTGTTAACACTATATTTTCTGTTTCTAGTGGGACAAAATAAAGCACTGTTTTTGAATAAAATACGACATGACAGTATATAAAACATAATAGCAGTTACCATTTTCAAGTTCCCTATTTGGGGCCTGGCATTGTACCATATACTTTCTCATTATCATCACCCAATCGATTCTACCAAGTAGGTATTATTTTCCTTGTTTCAAAGATGGAGATGCTAAGGTTTATTGAGGTGACAGAACTATTAAGCCAGGAGTCCCACTCAGGTCTGTATACCACACACTGTTGCCTAAAAGACAGACTTCTATGTCACATGGCAAACATTCTGCCACACTCTTTTATGGTAATTGCTTAAGATTCCAATAAATTCATCTTATTCTTTGCTTGAGGTTTCCTTAATCCACTATTTCACCATCACTTCTGCAAAATCCATAATCTTATTTAAACGCATACAGTTCCAACTGGTACTAAAGAATAAGTACCATTAATACATAACTGAGAACTCAGATTTTGAAAATCTAACCTTTATCATGATAGGGATTATTTCCAGGACTATAAATCATCATACAGATACTCTTTGATGTAACTATAGTATCCACAAGGGTCACTGAATTCCCATAAACATTCGCAAATAAAAACCACCTCTAAATAGCCATTTAATAAGGATAGTTAACACCTATTAAGAAAACCATTAATACTTAACTTAAGCCACTATTTCTTAAAGGCCAGCCCATGGGCTGCTATTGGTCCACTAATCCTCTTCAGATATCCCATGAACTAATCCCTGGAAAATAATATCTAGAAACACAACATATCACCTAAAGTTCTGGCTAGAATTAACACCCACTGGTGATTCACTCTCCCCATGTCTCATCAAAAGCTATGCCGTTCTCTCCATAAATTTTGGTGAGTTTCTGGCTCATATAAGTAGAAATAGACTAGGGTAGGGATTAAGAATCTTTTATCCTTCTAAGATAAAAAGTGAAGTTCCAAAGATGTATGCAATGCTGCCTGGCTCCATAATTAATGACAAAAATATAAGAATTTTTTTCAAATAAAAGGAATTTAAAATATTCAAGTATTTAAAAGGGATATTTGGTACTTTCAAGTACAATATTTTTCAAAATAGCACAACTTCCCCCATGCTAAGCTTACCTTGAAGATGGCATTATATTTGAAGCCCTGAATTTGGTTGTAAACGGATTAGTTGACTCATAATCAAAATAGTCCTGACGATTTTCACTAAACGCATTAGGTGATTTCAAGTCACAAGGGCTATCGGATCCCCCATTGTTAAGTTTATCAGATCTTCTGCTGTCTTTTTTTCCAGTCACTCTTTCAAATAGGCTAACTTTCTCCCTTTTCTCTCTTTTATTTTCTTTTCTTACTTCAATTGATTTTGAAAATAAATTCATGCTGCTGTCCCATGACTCAGTGCTTTCTTCAAATGGATTTTTCTTCCTTGGCAGTGTTGCAAATTTTTGGGGTAATGAAGCCGTCACATTTGTAAATGGGTCATTTTGTCTTCCGAAAGACGATTCACCTTCATCCACACTGCTGTCAGGTTGGTTCATTTTAGAAGTATCAAAGCTTAATGTTCTTCTGTGTGGAGATTTGAGACTTCCTGCAAACAGTTTCGTAGTTAGAACATAATCAGTGACACATTACATACTATTTGACACATTCTGTGTGCACACTGCTGCTTTTAGAATGACAGCAATTAGCTATTTAAAGATATGAACCTTTAAAATAATCAAGGAAAACAATCTTAAAATGCTAAGGTATGACAGTCTGAAGTATGTGGGGTAATGACAATTACTATATTTCTAGACAATCAGGAATGTACTCAGCTCAGAAAGAAACGAGCACACAAACAAACAATAATGTCAAAATAGAGGTTCTACTTGGCGTGATAGTGCCATAAATTCTCAAAGACTTTTTTTCATCATTAGCATTAAATTTACTTCCTTACTTCTGAACATAAAAGGCTTTTTTCTAAGAACTTTCTGATTAAATGGAATATTCATTTATGCTGCAGGCTTTCGAGATAGGAGAAAAGAGCAGTACAAAAAGAAGCCAGGCCATGAAAAGCGACTGGGACTCCTTTTTATTATCATCTAATCATACAAATACAATACTGAATGTAGACAAGCTCTGCCTTTAATAAACATCAATTTTGAATACAGTAGGTACTCAATAAATATTTGATGACTAAATTTAGAAAATACTACGAAGAAACTGTAATTTTTATTTTCTAATTTTAGAAGTTAAACTTTAAAAATTAAAAGGATAGTTCAGACCACTGAGAATACAATTAGAAAGAATGTGTCACTCACCACTTTCCGGAACCACTCCAAAAGACTCTATCTGGCGTCCAAGAAGATGTGTGTGACCAACAGCGCCAGACTTGAGTTTCTCAGAAGACGTGTGGGTCCCGGTTAAATCAGACATTGAATGTGCTGAAGAGAGTCGCTGAGGACCCAAAAGGAAAGGCTTTTTTGGTTTGGATTTCATTGGTATTTCACCACTTGAAAATTCAGTACTGGCATGAGGCATGTGAGAACTTGGAATGATTGCAGAAGACGTATCAGAAAATGTCCCATCATTTTTTCTCCCTTTCATCTTATCTTTTAATTTTGCAAAAGGAGATCTTGTTTTGTCCTTCATTGATAAGTCAAACATACTTGCTGTCATATTGTTCCTCATGAATTGAATATTGACCTTTATCTCACCCCTGTTTTTGACTCTTTTTCCTTGTTTGGATTCTAATCTAAACCACCTTAAAGAGAAGGAAAAACTGGGCTGTAACACGTAATGAAAAGAGGATATCGAACTCTGTTACATACAAATAGTTTTTCAGGTAAAGCTACTATACATCGAGGCACTCTAAGCGTTGGACGAGAATCTGTCAGCCAGAGCACTTCTGGTTTTACTCATTGTTCAACTTTAAAAAACTGATCACTGGCTCTGTGAGGCGACAGATTCCGAAGGAATAGGGCTTCAGTAAGTTTGAAAGGTTTTTAGATACCTTTTCTTTCATGATTCAAAAACATTCAGCATCAAAAATTCTTACCAACAATAGTTATTATGTTTCCATCTGGGATAAGTGTTGCTAACCGCCTAAGAACATATCTTAACTTTAAAAGACACTAAAGTAGAGAATGAAAGGATTCATCAATACAAACTATTTTTCAGCACTATAAAATGATAATGACTACATTTTTAATAAAATAATAAATACTCAGTCCCTATTCCAAAATATTTCTTCTGTAAAAACTATTAAAGAATTTTGTTAATATTTGAGACTATTATATATATTGTGCTAATCATGAAAATTGCATATGATGTAATTTAGATTCATATAAAATGGATTAAAAGCCCTTTCCTGAATAAAATATGAAATAAAATATGCAATAAATAAAATGAAGAATAAAATGAAGGAAGTGACAAATAGCAATAAACCTTGTAAAGAGTTTTTGAAGAAAAAGGAAAGCTTAAATGCTTCCTATTAGAATCTATTGGCTTCATTTACTATTTCTACTATTACCATACTGAATAAAAAGTATTTTAATTGGAGGCAAATCTTATGCTTTTAGTCACTTCAATGAATTAAAATGCCCATTTTTAAATAATGTATAAGAAGCAAAGTTTATTTTGGTTTTGTTTATAGTATTTTTATCCATGAGAAATTCCCCAGTTGTCAGAGTCACAAGTGGTCATTCTACAGGGCAAACAGCCAAAAAACTGCAAAACCAAACCTAGAAGAGAGTTTCTACAGTGTTTTCACATTACTTAACAATGAAGCATAATATCCACTCCTGCAGACAGGTTATTACTTAAATACACCTCTAATCAAGTGTAACAAATTTCCTCAGCTACAAAAGAACTAAGATCTAATTTTACATTAGTTCTTTCTCTCTCTCATTGTTACCAACAGGATACGCTGGAAAAAGCTTACATTTACCATACATCAAGTGGAAGACTGGCTCACAGGTCTTTCCGGGCAGGAGAGAAAACTGGCACATAATATATATACCAGCTACATCTTAGCAAGTAATATGCAAGAGAAATCTTTTCCTAACTAATTTGGAGCAATTCAATCAATCAAGATCTAATTGCATCAAAATAAGCAATTTTTAAAAAATAAAATATTTTACAATATAAAGCATTAACCTGAGACCTTAAACTGAGAAAAGTTCTTATCTGAGGCAAACAGTGAAATCTGAAGACCCAGTGACTAGCAATAAGATGATGACAGCAATAAACTCCGTGGAATAGAGAGCATTGAACACAAAACTGAGCACTCGAAAAGCCTAAAAATAAAACAAGGTTATATACCCAGTTATTAACTCACAGGCTTGGAAAAGAGAGTCATTTTCAATGGGGGAGAAATACTTCAGATGGATGGTACATGAGAAATACTCTAACTTCCCAGGTTTTATAGAAAAGAGGTGAATGAATATACTTTGCAAGAAATGTACCAAAAATGAAACAAAAAAATCCAAGCATGCAGGATTTCCAACTATATAACAAATCAAAGCCAATCTGAGAAAAAAATAAATCAATAACCAAATAAATGGAAGGGGGTGAAGGTAATCAAAACTCATAGAATTTTAGAAATAAAACCAAATAAATCATCTACTTTAACATCCTTATTTCATAGATGAGGAAACCGAGGCACAGAGAATGATAAGTAACTTTCCAATGTCAGATTAAAGTCAATAAGGAAAATATCCAAAGTTAACAAATAATATCTGCACAGAAACAGAAATTCTTTCATTCGTATCTGATGAACCGCATATGTTAATAAGGTTAACCACATAGCTGGTCCTATATCACAGGACACGGTATTCCATCGCAGACATGAGAGCCAAAGAGGAAGGCAATGGAGGTTTTCTCCTGCTGGAGCGCAAGCTCCTTGAAGGAGGTTTGCCTTGCACCAAATAAACATTTATTGAATTTTTATTTCTAAAATTGTACTCTTAAAACCACCAAGCTACACCTCTGTGTGTGTTGCATTATTTTGTTTTTTTGGTAGGGAATGCTAAAGACTTAGGTAAACTTCAAAGAATAAAGCAAGTCAGTGTTTAAATACAAACTATAAACACAGAATATTTTCCATCCTCTCCCCTCCAAAAAAAAAGAACTGCAAAGAACCTTAAAAAATATACTAATTTAAAATTTGGGCATGACAGATAACTTCAGCCTCTTTAACAGCAAGTGATAGAATAGGGAAGTCTTAATGAGACCTTCAAGAATCATTCCAGAGATAGCACTTGTTTTCCCAGGCTTGGAAAAGATAAAATAAAGACATAGCATTTGGGGCTTAGTGGATTAATGCTGATTTTTTTTTCACCTCTGGAGTGCTGGATTTAAACTGTATATGGCCTCTGTTCAATTTTTAGTGGGCACAGGTCCATGTTCAAAACCATCACACATGTGGGAACTATTCCCAAGCAATTGGTGCTGTGTGGTCAGAAATGGGACAAGAGTGGCAGTGAGGGTGCCAGAGGCCAGGACGCAGGTGCACTGCAGAGACGCACACGAAAGTCCTAAAACCTGCATGTGTTTCAGTCATTCCTAACTCCAGGGACTCTGTTATTACTTTTCATGAGCACTAAAAAAAAAAGCAACATCACCCACTTTTGTTGTAAAAAAATCAATAGATATCACCTAACAGCATGAACGATTTTACCATTCTATTATTAAACACTGTATTATTTCCTTAAATCTCCTGCCAGAACCAACCCAGACACCCATTAAAGTGAGAGATACAAAAGTTCTCTTTCCATGCCCACTCAAAGTGTTCAGGCCCTTTTTCCTCTCTCCTTAAAAGAAAAAAAAAAGCGGGGAATTAATTTCAAGGTATAAAAGTAAGTAAAATAATATTTTAGCTGTCACGCTTCTTTGTCTATCATGACACAACTGGAAGACAAGCTATAAAAACTTGTCTTCAGTGTCAAGAGTAAAGTGTCACACCCAGCAGTTTCATGGGACTTCTAAGTCAGCTGGTAGCCTTCATCACTCATACAGGTTACTAAAAAGCACTTGAGAATATGCTGACAAGGTTCAGCAATGTGGAGAATATCAAATATCTTTCTTGCAATACACCGGTGGCTCAAGCCTGTCTCTTACTGTGCCACATGTACAGCTGTGCTGGAAAAGGAAGCTATTAAATATATTAAAAAACTAGGAATATTACCAATAAAGATATCTCATCAAATATGTGGTCCCCATTTATCCACAAAGAAAGAAAATGTTACGGATTTAATAACATATGAAAATCACTTTGAAGACAATAAAAGCTCCGTTGATAACATTTAAAAGATTTTCCCCCAAAAAGTTCTAATCAATTTTATATAGTAGCCAAAAGAGAATTTCTGTAGGGAGACTACGATATTAGAGTATTGCTTACAGCCAAATTTACCGTAATTGTGATGCGACCAAAGATAAGGAGTAAAACAAGAAGAAACACTAAAAACTTATTTATCTCATGCTCAGAATTTTGGGGTTCACAGTTGGGCCTACTTTCACTTGGAAAATCTATATTTTAGAGAAGTCTTCTCTATATCAGTCACTAACATTAAAAGTACTGTAAATGCAGTAAGAAATTTGAAGTTACAATATACTTAGACAATTACATTCAAAACACTCTAAATACTATATAGGAAGTGTCATCCAAAATTGGCGATTTGAAACAAATTATTTGGTAATTATCCATTTTTCATCTTAAATTTGATGAAGAGCTCTTCAGAGGAAACCGAATGCCACTTTGTAGGTATCAAACAGATTTATTAAAATCATTCATATATACTCAACTTTACACTTTTAAAACTTTTCTTTTTTAAAAAATTATTTTCATCTCCTCAGTTACTTTAAAAATTTATTTTTCCTCTTGCATTCCTTGTATTTCTTATCTTTCTACCGTTTTATCCTGTCTATATTACATCTTCAGTAAAGACCTGACTTAAAAATTTTTTTTAAATAAAAATAAAAACTCCTATAAAGTGAATCTTGCAGGAAGCTATGTGTAGAAAAGAAGAAGAGATGGTCGTTCTAAAACCTAAGAAATTAAGATCAACTTCAAGAAAGTTATCATTATGAAAAAGTTTTTAAAAGGGTAACGAAATTTTAGTTATGACTGAAAGAAATAACGAAGCTATTTTGGAAATTTAAAGTCCTCTTATAAATTCAACCCACATTTTTCTCTCATTAATTTCATCAATCTTAACGTTCTCTCAGACTAGAAAAATTATAAGTTTAAGGAAAGGGTGAATATGCCTATCTCTGAAAACACACTATTTTTCAATTTAAGAAATCATATCCTAGTGTTAATTTACATTATGGTTTTTTAAATGAGGAAATAGCTATCCTAAGCTTGAAGTCACATTAAAAAGGCCATGTGTTCACTGAAGATGTTATTAAATCATTTCATGACAAGAAATTAATCATTATCTCCAATCTGACAGCATTTAATATGGTCTAAACACATTTGCTTTGCGGACCTAATTCTGAAGTAATACAGTAGCTCCAAAATATTGTGAATTCAAAGGAAAATGTTAGTGTTCAAGGTTGAGAATGTTTGTGCATACTTTTAAAACTTTCTTTTACCAGCTTTAGACTCCATCAAGATGTACTGACCCTGACAAATGGCTGAGCTACAATAAAAGCCAACTGTGTTTATAAGGGTGAGATGAAATACTGAGTGCTAAATTTGGTAATTTATCTTTTGACAGCTTCAGAGTTCAACATATAGATATGACGTTATATTGACAGATTTAATTTTCTGATGTTCCATTTCCTGGAAAATTGTAATGTTTAAAGATCATAATTTACACGTATGCTGTTTTCGTTGGGCAACACTGTGATCCAGTCCTCTTGTAAGTAATGAAACAATGGTAATTTACTTAAAATTCAGAGCAAAAATTCAATTATTTAAGATGTTTACTTCCAACAAATAAGAGAATGGATCATTAACGACTCCACTTTTAAAATGTTTCTTCACAAGAGCTATTTTTACTTTCAGATTAATGCAAATATGGTGCTTAAAACTGGGTCATATTTCAGTCCAAAAACCAAAGCCCCAGGTATACAAATAATTTCCAAGAACAGAAAATCCGTAAGTAAGATATAGTTAAGCTCCCCAAATTCAAAATAAATTACATAACTTACTCTGTTTTCCTTCTTTGTTTGTCCTCAAAGATGTCATTGAGATTGATTGCCACCTGCCCTAAAAACTTATCCAGACCCACCAGGGACCTGTGCATAACTATGAGGAAAAGAATGTACTTCTCTGGATTGCCCTGCATTAGCAACCCAGGTAGCTCGAAAGAGGCCTCCTCCTTCCAGACTGGCTCCAGGGTTTTCTCAGCCACAGAGGTGGAGTACTTTTCCTTGCCCAGCTGAATTATAGTGTACGTGTCATTGGTGCCACTTTTGCCTTTTGGCTTAAGATCTTTGGCTTGGAGCACTGTGACCTGCACGTGGGTTGGAAACCACTTTTGGGCTTGCTCGGACAGCATCATTCTGTCCCGGTTCTCCGCACCGAGTGCACCAGCGCAGGCAGTGCCCCTCCCGGGGGGAGCGCCTAATTCCTGAAGCCCTGCATCCTAAGGGCACTTAACAGGGACCGGCAAACTCACAGCTGCCCACCTCCCCTAGGGCTGACTGATGTCCAAACGCCTCACTGGGGCAGCCCGGGGGCACGGCTGCTCTGGGGGTCCCCTCTCCTCGGGAGAAGCACAGGGGCCCAGCATCACCTGGCCGCGCCGTCCAGGCCTCCGCGCGGAGCCCGCGCCCCGCGTCCGCACCTTCACGCGCTGCGGGCCCCGGGCCCGGCCCTCGGCGGCGGCGGCGGCTCCCGGGCCTCGGGCAGGGGAAGCCTGGCCTCCAGGGCCGGGCGGGCGGAGGGCGGCGGCGGCGGCGGCGGCGGGGGGCGCCCCCGCCCT